>NW_006263852.1:433008-440258 GCF_000469605.1 Apis dorsata | reverse complement strand
AAGGGGAAAAAAAAAAAAAGAAAAAAAAAAGAAAAAAAGAAGAAACTTGAAGAAAACGAACGTGGATCAAGAAAGTGTTGGGATATTTCCATTTAATATCGCAATGAATAAAACGTATAAAGCAATATGATGAAATTAAATGTTAATAACGGATTTTAAAGAGCCTCAACAGTGCGCGTTACGATATAAAACATAGCTATTGGCACGAATCTTTATTAAAAAACTACAATGTAGATTTATAGAAGATTATAAAAAAAAATTCACGTGTAATAAGAAATCGTTAACGTTAAATGTAGAGGTACACGTAAAATGAAATAAATGTTATTAATCAAAGAATATTTGATATTTAACGTCCTATGCATTGCATCGATAAAACGACGATATATCTAACAATAATTCTAGAAATTTTTGCATTGAAATAATTTCTCTAAGATAAATGATAATAATAATAATAATATTAATAATAATAAGTATGGACATTTTAAACAATGTCTAATAATAATGGGAATTTCTAAAATAAGACGATTTTTTTAAAATAAATTAATAATCTTTTTAAAATATGAATTAGTGGCTAAATATTGATCTACACTTAAAAATAAATAATGATAACAAATATTATGGAAAATTTTACATGATTTTAAATGATCCAACGGTGACATTAGATGCTTAATTATTCGTGGAATTTCCACGTTAAGTTTACATATGATCGATCGAGTGCAAACATGGAAGAGAATACGAAATGAAGGTATCTCGCTCACGGAGGAGGGAATATTTTAAGAATAAAGAGCGATTCGAATTCTACGCTCCGTTAGATGGCTTAAAGAAGGAATGAACACTTCGACGGTGCATATCTACAGATAAAGATGGAAAAAGATGGAAAACAAGGAAGAAAGGAAACGTTATAACATAGAGTCGAAGGACAAAGGTGACAGTGCAGAATGGCAAAATTTTATATACATCTAATACGTGAATATGGTAATGTAAAATTCATGTCGTCGGGTTTTATAGAGCTCTTTCATGAATACATAATTCTATTACAGAACATATGCATTAACCAGTCGACAAAAAAAAAATAAGATAAAGTAAAAATGATCGAGACACGAGATAAAGCTAAATGGCATGTGAAATAATTGTCTACTAGTATCAAAATGGAATCGATGATACATATTTCCTACGAGAAAATGTATAAAAAGCAAAAATAGATCGAAATCGGTTACACGAAAAATTACACGTAGCGCAAGAAAGAAATATAAGTAGAAGAAATGCAATTATATATTTTTCGTGTAAAAATAAAAATAAATTGTGAAAGCGAAATTAAATCTCGATATCTTGCTCTTTGCAAGAAAAATGGACGGACAAAAAATAATTTTAATGTCTTCGTCGTAAATGAAGTTTATCATCGAAGAAGAGATAAAAAGGAATCAATTATAATCACTCTCTCCTATCAATTCTCGCGTATTGGCTTGCGCCATTCTTTTTGTACGTAACATGAGATAAAAATTATTTGCATTTGAAAATAATTCAAATTTTCAATCGGAATATTGAAATTTTGAAGAAAGTGATAATCTTTATATGATTAAAAAGTTAATACCGAATTCTAGATTAATTAACTTTCAAAGAATCGAATTTGATGATATAAATAAAATTTATATAAAACTTTATATATTTTTGATAATAGTTTCGAATAATTTAAATAATAAATTAATTTTCTCTTCTTTAAAAGTTGAATACTGGATATAATAAGAAAAAATATGCAAATAATTTATTCTTATTCCGTATATCTATTGTGCGATATTTCTATTTTAATACACGATTTTATTAATTGATAAAAAAAAAAAGAAAAATTCTGATAAAATATACGACAGTAATAAAAAATTTTATTCTCGATGAAAAGATTCATAATTAATATAACGATTGACAATTTGAATGATCGACAAGTCGTAAATGAAGAATTACATTCCCTAACGAGATTTCGATCGGAAAAATCTCAGAAGCCATCACATTTCGCCTCCTTTTTTCGCTATAAAATTTTCCATTACGTACTAGCCGAGTGAATTTCTCGTCTATCTGACTAGCTACAATTTAGTAGTAGTAGATTCGAAAGTTAGCCTTCCGCGCGATCGTCTGTTTGTGTCTTTCTACAACAGGGCCGTATCTACTTAAACAAACTGGGACAATGTGTTCGTAATAGCGAAACTGCGTTTACATTGATCCACGATGGGTAAGATAATGTGCATTGAATAATTTCAACGATATCGAATCTCGATTAAAGAAAAGCACGTTTATTTTGAATGAACGAAGATATATATATATATATTACGAAGATATGAATCAAGAGAAACTAGAGCGAATCTAAAACGAAATAAACTATCTTTGTGAATATTACGTAGATATTTTTTTAAACGAAAATTGTGTATAAATAGTGCAGTATATTAAATTTTATATATAAAAAAAAATTTGATCAGAATTCTAACTAATTTGATTCGAATTCTAAATAATTATCATTAAAATATTATTAATGATAATATATTTTTATCGAAATAAAAAAATAAATATACGAAGCAACAAAATAATATACTTGACTATATTTTCTACAAATATTTCCTATTTAGAAATTAATAATTTCTGTTCTCGATCAAGATGAAACATTACCCCTAATTACATCATAAAATACATATACGTACAACTGTCTTATCGAAGTGGCTCGTTAAAAATGTCGAGATATAATATGAATATTAATCATCATAAAAGTTAATTACTATAAAAACAACGTTAAAATTTAATACATGATCCTTATCAAAAATCTGTATAAAATAATTAAGTTTAATCCGAGAAAAAAAATGTAATTATGAAACGATAAAATAATAAAAATAATAATTATAAAAACAATAAATAAGAATGAAACAATGAATTATTAAAATCTCTCAATAATTAATTTAATAACATAATCTAATGATATATTTATCATCGCAAAATCAATCACGAGTCTACCTCAATGATCAAATAAACAATTTATAAAATGAAAAATAAAATTACACTGATTATTTAATCGATGCAATCATACATAATGAAGAGGATAATAAAATAAAAATTACACGAACATTCATTATGAGATTTACATATGCGTGAACGAATACGAAAACATTTGTCGCAGAACAAAAATATTATGCAGAAGTTTCTTAGAATTCTACCTTTTATTCATCCACGTATGTATGTAGATATTCAAACGAGATAAATTTATCTCGCTGATTTGCAAATATGCTTTACAAGGATTTCGTAGTTAGTTACTAACAAAAGGACACATGTTACGCGAATATTACAAAATTTTAATCATCAAGGAAAAAAAATTATCCAAATCCTCGTTGACAGGTCGATGACATTTTTGCTCATTATCGTCAACCAGCCGGTTTAGAATGACATTTCACTTGTAAAACACCCGTTGCCTTTAAAGTGGCTCGGTCAAATTAATTCTAATTGCCGTGCGTGAGTCTTACGTGCAAATAGGTTTTACCTCGAATGTCTCGAGAGTTTTGTCAGCCAATTCGCGATAAAAATCCCATGAAATCCGCTAACTCATTTCCATTTTTCCGAGAATCACGAACTTTTGAAAATCGTTTCGGCGAAAATATATTAAGTATATACGCAACATTATGTTCGTTAATTAATTTTGATCATACGTAATGATTTTATTATTATTTAATGAATTTTTCATTGCATTAAAATAATTAATATATATAATAGAGAAGAAAGAAAATGAGAAAACATAAAATTTGCTATGAAAATTAATTTTATGATTATTATTGTATTGAATTGAAAGAAAATTGAAAGAAATAAAAAAAAACAATTAGTCTTTATTTATTAATTACGAAATTAATCTTACGCTTAATACTATATTAAGATTTAAGTTTTCTTATTTTTTTCTTTTCTTTATTATATCTAATTAATACAATGAAAACATTTGTTGTATATAATGTGAATATATGAATATATAATATTATATGTGAATATATAATGTTAATATGTTATATCGAGTGTTAAAGAATGGTAACTTGGTGGCAATTGTTTTAAAATTCGCGCCTAATTTTGCATTCGTGTTGTGCGTAGTATATATTCGAATGATGACACTTTTGGCGCCAATTTTTTTCTTGCTATTTTATATATATATTCAGTACACAATAAATAAATAAATACTTTAAAATACTAGTTCCCTATTCAATACAATTTTTTTTTAAATAAATTGTAAGATTTATTCAGATATTATGTATTTTTCTAAAATATTGTAACATATTATCATTTAATAAGATATGTACTTCTACCAATGAATCAATAAATAATTTATAAATGGTATCTATTTTATAAATTTAAATAAATAATAAGGAACTAATATTAGACAAAGATGTATGTTATACGATTGACAATATAAACATGTACGCACGACGCACAAGCTGTTATCTTAAACAAAATTCGAAGAATTTTTCCACGCCTCATATAGCTCGCGGCATATAAACAAAAACATAACTCACCGTTTCCACCATGTCGAAGCCTCCTCCGTACACCATCTCGTACTTGTAGGTGCTTTTTTCCTCTCTGCTATCACACTTTTGCCAATTTCTCTTCCGTCTGCCAAACCGACGCTGCCTCGAAGGATAGCAGTCGATCTCTCGAATCGAGAAGAGAGATCGACTCACTCGCTAGAGCGGCTCCAGTCTTTACGACAAAAGACAACGCGCGATATAAGATTCCGCTGTGTCGTCTTTTCACCCTGTGTTTTCTTTTCTTCGAGTCACTTATCGTTCCTTCCCCTCACCTTATCCAGTCTCTGTCTTTTATTCTATTATGTTTCGCGCGTCTTCGAACCTCCCTCGACTCCTCGAGGCCTTCGTATGCCGCGTGCGACTGACTGACTGAGCGAACAGCGAGCGCGCGGTCGCCGCGAACGAACTTCGAATTCGAGCGTACCGAAGGTATCCGAATATAGCCGAACTTCGTCGAACGCGATTCGACCTACTATCGTGCGCGCGCACACCTCTCTCGCGCGCTTTCCTCGTAAAACTTTTGACAATCCTTGTGCACTGATACCCTCTACGTAGCCGATATATTTCTATGAATTATTCGAATGATTATCTTTAAAAGTTACCTCTTTTTTTCCGTCGATATCCCATTCTTTCGAGGAATTTGTCTATCAGTCTTCAATGCGACAACTTCGAGAAAGGAATAAATACGGTACATTCACTTGGCACATTCATGTGTTTAGAGGTTGTGTCAAATCACGAATCACTCAATTTTGAAACTTTTCAACAACTCTTACGTTTTATGATAATGACACGAATTAAAGGTGAAGGTGAAGGCACTTTTTAGTCGATTATGGGAATTTATACGCGTGATATATCTCGAGTTACCTTTATATGACTGAACGAGCGACGCGGGACGTGTTCGTTCAAGCCGTTGACGCGACCTACTAAAGATTCATGCGCATGCGCAAAACGTACTTCGTTTTTACCGATGATACGATCACTGTACAATTTGCTTAACGATTTGTAATTAAAAGTAACGATGAAGAGTGTCTAATTTAATTATTTGTAAAACAAGAAAACTTATTACGTTTTAACCTACTTTGAAAAAAAAAAAGAAATATTTGAATTTATATATAAATGACGAGTACTTACAATAAATTTATAACCTTCATATTCACCATAAAATTATATTAATAAATAATTTTATTTTATATTTAATTTTGATAAAATTTTAATCAAAATAAATTAAATTAGATTAAAATTTTTTCAAGTATCAGGATTTTCTAAAAAATTCTTATATAATAAATTCCCAATTTTTATAATTTTTACATTTAAAAATTTAATTTCACTCCCACTTTTCCTTAAAAGTTTCACTATCCATATCACTTTATTCTGCAAATATATATTTTCAAGTGTCTAAAGAGCAAAAAAAGAAACATCAAATTATAATCATAATTAAATAACAAAATGAGTAATTATATTATTGTATCGTGTGCATTTCTTACGATAAAGAAGCGATTTTCAACCATTTTAAGTACAAGAGAAAGATGATATCGTAAGAATCGAAAATAACCGATGAAAAGCTTTGTTGCGGCAATTTTCTTTTTGCTCGAGACGAAGCGCAGAATCCGCTACCAACCTTGATCCGATGGTAAATATCCCGGTATACACGCTCCTTGCACTCTATGCACTCTAACGATTCGCGCGAGAGCACGCAGGTATTTGCGTGGGCGATTAGTCGGCGATTAGATCCGCGACACGCTTTATAGAGGAAAAGTGGACACAATGGCCCTTTCTGACTTATGGCGATGCGGGACGATGGCGCCGCTACCAAGGATTGTGAAACGGATTCCAGGCCAGACTTTTCCTGCTCTGACGTAAAACTTTTGAGAGATTAAATTGTCTGCGAAGAACCGGAAATTACGCCTCGTTTATAATCGATCGTGTAAATTGTACGATGCTTGGGATAACGCGATACTCGTGAATTAATGATCGAGATTATGTTCAAAGTGTGATTATGCTCGAAAAGATGTACGTATTCGGAGGATAGATATTATTTTGAAGAATTTTACAACTTGATGACGAAACAAAATTTGAAAAAGAATTATGAAATATGTACTGTGTTATTATTTATCTATTTATTTTTTTGCTTTAATAATTTTCTATTTTTTGTACGATGTTGATTATGTGTTAGTGATTTTTTATTTGTATAAAATATAACATAGTAAATAAAGTTATTTTATTTACGTAAAATATCTTGAAAATATATTTTTCAAGAATAATTGTTTCATCAAGAAGCAATCTCTATTGCTGATATTACTGTTTATCTTACGATAAAGAATTTTTATTGGACGATTAATCGTAGAAGCAAAGATAATTATCCAATATCTTATCCAATATCTATCCTTTATTTAGTTACTTAATAAATAAAATGTAAAATTGGTGTAAAATAAACCAATTTTGTATCAAAATTAATATCATCGTGACGAGAAAATGATAAATCTAAAAAAATGAGAAAACTTGAAACGAATGTCGTGAAAAATTATTTTACAAGATAAGAATCACGACATCATCGTTTTTCATTATTCTACATACACAAGCTTCTGCAAAATAATAAGTGCTCAGGATTCTTTAAATGTTTGCAACAGAAGCAAAGACACGTGCCAACATACATTTACAGTACATGCGATAGATGACTAATCCAGTAGTGGAAGAAGAAAAAAAAAGTTTTCAACT
>NW_006263852.1:430156-432762 GCF_000469605.1 Apis dorsata | reverse complement strand
AAAAAAAAAAAAAAAAAAAAAAAAAAAAAAACGGAAATTATAAATTACAATCACGCATTTATTCGTAAGAGACAGAAAAAGAGAGGGAAAAAAATGAGTTAATTTCTCTATCGCAAAAAGATATAAATTAAATTTTAATTATATAGTTGATAATGTAACGTTGATTACAGGAAACGATCAATTACGTGGTAACAATCAGTTTTTGCGCCTATATGCGTCACAAACTTGTGTTTTCCCCGTATAGATAGAATGAAAGTTTGTTCAAGAAATTAAATAAAAATGTAAATTCGTTCTCCCTCCCTCCTTTCTCTTTTTTTTTTCTATTCACAGGGTTTCAAGTTTCATCAGAATCATTCTGACATTTCATCCAATGAATCACATTTAGATAAATAAAATGCTTGGTTAATCATTTGAGAGAGCTCAGAAAAAGTAATAAGTTTTTCATTAAACATTATTTCTCAATCGTTTAATATTATTATTTTTTTTTTTAAAGAATAAAGATTATTCATTTAATAATGCGAGCAATATTATCAATATCAGATGAAATTTTTTGTCAGAAGAAATCTTCAATGTACTATAAATAAGAACGTTGGCTGTGTTACTATTAGAATGCCAAGCGCCTACACGAAACAGATAAAACACTGACAACCAGCTCTATTGTCTATAGCTCTCTTTGAATTGCTATACTTTTCAGTCTTCCTATTCTTTTAACATAATTACGACAAGCGAAAAACAATTTCAATTCAACAAAAAAATTAGAAATAATCGTGATCGATACTCGTGAAAAATGAACTCGATTCAAGTTCAATAACGTTACTATATTCGGAATTTCATAGTCGATATTCATGTAATAAATATTTCCACGCAAAAAAAAAAAAAAAAAAAAAAGGCTAATTAAATTTCGATAAATCACGGTCAATAACGAAGATTTAAAGATTTAATCTACGGTTACATTAAAATTTCAGCGCTCGGTTTTTATATCCGTATAATTCCAGAAACTCGAATTAATATTCAAGGTAGTACTCGCGATTAGTAGATCAAATTTAAGATAATTCAGGGACGATAAATTCTATCAATCGACAGGACACGATAATTTTTAATTGATTACAAGAGAGTAGAATGATATCCATTGATGCCGATTATACAACGGAACTCTCCACTCTGATCGAGCAAAAAAAATTCTTATGCAAATATAGGAGATACGTACGAGATGATAAATTTTACTGCCCTGTTGATCTATCGATTTCAATAGGTCTTATTACCTAATAAAAACACTTTAAACGTTATTGTAGAACCGTTCACGGGCTAACGATCAGGTTTACCATTCAAGCACGCAGTTTACGTGGCTGTGCTTGAATCGGGTCTTTCCCCGTTGCGAAAGCCGATCCAGTATCCGGCTGGGAAATTAATTCATTTTCATTTGGAAAAAATCGATTTACGTTCATCGATGCAAATTATGACACGTAAGATATCTGTTTACACATGTCTCTCAACCGTTTCGGTTATATTTTTAACAATGTCGCATTACTTTCCCTCAATGCCTGATTGATGATGAATCAAATTTCACTTGTAATTGTTTTCCAAGAATTTTGTTTATTTAAAATGAAATTATAATTATAAAGTGATAATTAATATGGATATAAATAATTGAAACTACTCTTCTAGGATTCTACTATTCGATAGAATTGATACGAAATTCAGAATATAAGAATAAAAGAAGAAATAATTCACGTTTGAAATACTATATCCTAAACAAACTTTGCTCATCATCCTCCTTTCACTCATCATTTTATTTTATTTTCTTATCATTATGTGAATAATAAATGACACACAGGAAATCATGCTTGAATCCATAAAAAAATTCAATTTACACTTAAAAATCTCTCTTTTCATATATCTTACATACAAACAGGCCAGTTTTATCAATATAAAATTCTTTAACATTTCACTGCAAAATCATCACGTTCTTCTACCAGAAATACGACAATAAACTGCTGTCTTATCGTTATTACTTTACACAAAAATTATGCAACATACACAATTAAAAAATTTCCTTTTTATTAACCAAGACTTTCCTGGATGACTGTACTACGTATCATCGAGTAAATGTATCGTTCATTGCAAAAACTGCATCTGTTCCTCTCCTTCATATCCTACTTTCTATCATCTTATCGTTCATCTGATTGGATAAACGGAATTGCGTCACTGGGACGGAAATCGGGGGAGCTTGATTCGGTGAAAACAATTTTGCCCGTCTCGCGGCCTGTTTTATTCACCCCGGTTTCTCGAGAAGAGAGAAAGAGAGAGAGAGAGAGAGAAAGAGAGAGAGAAAGAGAGAGAGAGAGAGGATCGTGTGAGAATCGCAGAGGCGAGCGGAAAATAAAAGCGTTCGACTTG
The DNA here is from genome assembly GCF_000469605.1 of Apis dorsata. Taxonomy (NCBI): domain Eukaryota; kingdom Metazoa; phylum Arthropoda; class Insecta; order Hymenoptera; family Apidae; genus Apis; species Apis dorsata. Next base: position 430,365 of record NW_006263852.1, on the reverse strand, counting down.
CGGCAGTGACGTCGTTGTTCGCCGCGTTAACGTCGTTCAGCTGTGAGAAAGCACGAGAAAATAAAAAAAGGAGGAGGATTTATGTCGGTAAGAAAAGAACTGCGGCTCGTATGCGGCTGAGCCAAGTACAAGGGCACGTACGTCTTTTTCGCAATCTGCGACATTCGTGGCGGATATGCGGTGCAAGCTGACGTCGAGCACACGTTTCT
>NW_006263852.1:425981-429888 GCF_000469605.1 Apis dorsata | reverse complement strand
TTTTTTTTTTTTTTTTTTTTTTGGAGACAAACGAAAAAAGCGCGGATAAGTTAGAAATATGGCACGAAGCGGGCTAACTTCATCGCTATCGTTATTGAAGAGGATCAAATATTTGATAATTTGTAAAAATATCAATTATACAACTAACCATTATTTAAATGTATCGAAAATTGATCTATCCAATAATTGGTCTATTGATAATAAATATAGATAAATATTAATTTTTTTCAATTTACAATTGATAAGTTTGAAATATCTTCGTAATAAACGATAATATCGTTCATTAAACGATAAAAAGTATCGTATTCGAAAGTATTCAAGAATCAAATAGAGAAATCTTTCAACGATAAATAAAGACGGATCCTTTACACATCTCGTCTCATAATGCGATTCAACTTGTGACCATTCGATTAAATGGTCTCGCGTGGCAAGAGTCGTAAAACAAAACTGCGATTCCGATACATTATCGTACACAAGCTCGAGCTGGTGAGCGGGTGAATAGAGGAAAGTGAACCAGATCACTTTTCCTTTCTTCAAAATTTATCGTGCCCCGGTCATCCTCTGGATATACCGTGGTATCCAATTATCGTTGATGCCATCGGTACAACCGAGGACAGAAATAATTTACGGCCGCCATTATCGTGGAATTTTCACATGTTTTCGTCCGGCCGAAAGAAAATCATTATTTCATCCACGATGAAACATTATCTTCCGGCAATCGAGCAATAATTGTCCACCGTAACCGAGTCGGTCCCGAAGATATCCCATTGTTCGAGGGATCTTCGCCTCAGATACCAGAGATTTTTCATCGTCCCGCATCTTCGTAACGTTCGCGTATTGCGACCACCCCGTGGTATCTTGCATGAGGTCTCCGGAGCATCTTTAGGCACCGTACACATCCGTCCAACAAGAAAAACACGATACCACGTTGACTCGATCAATAATCATTTTCCCGAATGAACCTAATCGATTATTCGTTGTTCTCTTCCCTAAAAAATTTTAATATATTTTAATATATTATAATAATAAAAGTCATAGTTGAAATTTACAAGGATTAGAAGAGACGATAAAGGCAAATTGCGAAAAATTCCTCTCGACATCCGATTACGCAAAGCGTGGATAGGATGTTCCATTATTTATTCTATAAAATTGTATGAATTATCGGTTTTTAAAATTGTTTAAAACCTGGAAAAATTAAAAATAGTGAACAAATACCGACAAAGAGATCACTTTTCACACGTTATAATAATACGTACCTTCTTAATCGAAGAGGTAAATAATTATACCATCGTAGGATATAAAATTTTCGATCGTAAATATAAAATAACGTATAAAATAATCATCCCACAATCGGATAGCCGCATCGCGTTTTTGCCACCACCTCGTAATCGCGCCTCGTACAAAAGACCATTCCCTTTCACCTAAGCGTTATATCTTCTTTTAATAGCCGCGGTTAACAACCATCCACAAGCTGGATAATATTGCAATGATCGTCTAAGCTTCTCTTAAGCGGCTAATTAACAAGCCAGACGCCTTGTTACGCCCAGCGTATTCGCTTTTTCGCGCGGTTCATTAGGCGTTTACGTGTTCCTATCCACCACTCCCCTCCCCCTCCCTCCATCTTAAGGTTTACGCTCTGCCTGTAAGAGAGGAACGTTTCCTAAGGAAACGATTTCTCGATGTGGTGGAACGAGGTGGAACGAGGTGTCTCGTTCGATGACGCGAAACGGCATCGAAAGTTATAAGAGGTTTCGCACCTGCGCGCGATGACGCAGATCAATGGCGAAACGGGCACGGGTTTCGTTAGATAAAATCGTGAAAGACAAGGCAACAGGTCGAAAAATGGTATTGAGCATAGGCGTGGAGGCCGTGGCAAGGTAATTACAATTCAAACGGATAATACCAGCCCATTATCCCGCGTGTATATCCCTGTGCACGGTGTTCGAGAAAAGGTTACGACACGACGACGGCATTGCAATTTCGTATTCGTAACCTTTACCCGTAGTAGGCACTGTCGCAACCTTTCAGAATGCGATTCTCTCCACGGATCGATGCTTCATTATTATAAATTAATATTCTATAGAGAACACCTTGATTTATGGAAGGGAAGTGTTAAGCTGTCTCTGCGAATAATCTTTGTGTTTCCTTTTCTTTTCTTCTTTTTTTAGGGAAGAGAAAAATATGTTGTTCTTGACGAAAATTTCTTAGTTTTAAGAAATGGGGAAGAGAAATTGATGCGCTACATTTTTCTTTTTTTTTTTTTAAATTGGAATTCATATCAATGTTCTTCAATCAATGTTGCGCTTATTTCGTTAATGAGAATTAAATTAGAGAAAGAAAAGTCTAATTGGTCCACTTCACACTCCGTAAATCTCTTAATTTAACGTAAAAATTTATGATTGCTGTTTAAATATATTTATCCTTCGTTTCGTTTCACGAGTTTTTGTTATTAACGAGAGAAAAAAAAGCTGTTCATCTATACCGGAAAATTTCTTAATTTCAATCTTACTATATTTTTTCAAGAATCGAACGATTAACCTCGATGGAAGATCTGTTCGTTTTCTGCAAGGGGCAATTATCTGTCCTACGATGGAAAAAAGAAGAAGAAGAAGAAGAAGAAAATCTTAAGACACGAGTGGAAAAACGAAATAAAGGAGGAGTTAGTTTCTTTTTTTTGCAGAATGAATTCAGGAGCTCCTAATATCGAAAGAGTTATGATTCGTAAGCGAAGGCAATAACATAGAATGTTGGAACAATCTTTTAACACGTCTATCCGCATGAGTCACTGCCACTCGCACACAGCTTCTCGAGTTATGAGTTTCTTAATGAGCATTCAGTGTCAGAATGCGAGGCATAAGAAAGAACCTGCCTCAATCTTCCCGTTATTACGTTAACATTAAATTACCAATGATTTATCGTGCATCTTCGAAAGCTAAATATAATAACTGATGTAATAGCGGGCTAAAGGCTAACGCGACATTAATGGACCCCCATTAAACATCCCAATCTCATTTCGCACCCCGACAACCGTTCCAATAACCCTTTTAAAACCTCTCTTTCGATGATATTCAATATCGAATTCGAATTCTTACCATTATTTACGAATAATCACAAGAACTTTGAAAATTCTTCGCTTCCTTCTCAAAGAAGAAATTCTGTCTCGTTGACAGAAAATCCTCGGATAAATCTTTCCTTCGAATGGAGCAAACGTTCGATCTCATCGAACGAAGCATCGAAATGATTGTTGTGAGCCGATCTTAAGGCGATCGGCGCTTATTGAAGAGCAACCTGAGCAGGGGGTGGAGAAAAAAGATAGGAGGAGAGAACTGTAAGAAGCAGAGAAGAGAAGAGAAGGAGGGGAGAGGGGTCTGGAAACAACGAGGAGGAGAGAAAGAGCGGGAGAGGGGCGAAAGAGAAGGAAGAGGAGCGACCACCTCCTCCTCTTCAGGGTGCTCTTACCGTGCGTAAATATAGGGCACACCACGTAGCCGAGTGCACCGTGGAGGGTGACCTCGATGACCCTTGGTACCCGAGGCAGCTTGGCAGGACGGGGGAGGGGGAGAGGGAGGAGGAGGGGCGGGCAAGACGAACGGGAGAGGAACAAGTCGCCGGAGCGGAGTCGGCGAGCGGAGGAAAAAGGAAAGCCAAGCGAAGGAAGCCCGGAGCGGAGTCGGGATGCGAGAGAGGAGGAGGGATGCGAGAACGAACGAGGATAAAAAGAAGAAAGAGTGGGAGGGGGAGGGGCGGAGGTGGTACGCTAAAGAGACGTACGTTCCCACACGAACCCCCCAAGATGCGTCCTGGCATCGTCGAGCCTGAACCCCCGATGCCCAGAAGCTGATAAAAACAGCTACAAAACTGCCTACCGGTGTTTTCTGCCTTTTGCTCCTGCATTACTCCCACCAAC
>NW_006263852.1:422465-425914 GCF_000469605.1 Apis dorsata | reverse complement strand
CCCGTCCCCTCCTCTCCTTCACCCCCTCGACCAAGCCGCCGTCTTTCCTCGCCACCTTCTTTAACTCTCCTCTCCTCCTTCGCTCCTCTTTCTCGCCTTTCGGTGAAACCTTTCGAGGGAAGAGACCGACGCCTCTCTTGCGCCCTCTCCCCTCCCCCCTCGAGAGAGCTTAAGGGGTTATAACGCGCGGAGCTCGTCTCGATTGACTCGTTTTCCAAATACCCTCCCTGATATCCCGCCTCGTCTATTCAACTTCTTCGACTCGAGATCGATTCTTCGATCGATCGAGATAAATAAAAAAGAAGGGATATCCTATTTTACTGTTTCATATAATGTATATATAAAACGTACGTATAAGTTTCTCGAGCTTACGTTCGAATTCCGAGCTTCTTCTTCTTCGAGAGAGAGAAAAAAGGGAGAAAAATCGTTTCACGATCCACGTTGCACGATACGAAAGTAATAACACTCGAAACGGTGAAGTTGCAATTTATCGTATCATCGTATATCGCGTCGAGCATCGGGCAAGAAACCGGTGATACCCTCTCCGAGCCAACTCGATCCATACGGAATTATAGCGATCGATCTCGACCACGAGATAGGATAAATATATACGAGCAAGGACGTCCTTAATTATCCGCCGATCGGACGGATCGGCGAGCCAATTTGCGGTTGGCCGTGCGCGCACCGAATCCTTTCCGCGCTGAATCATAGAAAATATGTGGCAATACATGGTGGGGGAGGAGGGAGGGGAGGAGGGTTAGGGGGGATCTGAGTCACAGCCTGTCATCTCTGGAATCGTTGGTTGAAAGAAATCGGCGTTGCTTATTCCCACGATAGATCGGTGTCGCAACAGCGACAATGCGCGGCTCGATTGCGCACACGTGAGGAATCGAATCGCAATTACACGGCCTCCGCTCGTTCCGTCTCCTCCTCGTTCATCGCGCCCGCCACGAACGATCGGCAACTTTCGCGAAAACCTTCCCCCTCCTCCCAATCAATGAAACGATAAATCGCTTCTTGCCCGCTGATGGACGACTTCGCTCCTCTCGGCTTTGATTAGCCAGAGGGGCCTACTTTCATCCTCCCGCTGATCCCGATCGATCGATCGATTCGCGCGTAATGCGAAAAATGATAATTTTTTGATGCGTTACGGGCGAAGAGAGAGAATTTGATTAATAAAATAAAAAGGTTCTGACAAAAGTTCCTTTCTCGACACGATAACAATTATTATATCCCTTATCTATCTATTGAAGAAGAAAGTTGAAATCATTCTCTCGATGAAAAACTACGATATTACCACGAATTCTCTCGGATCGAAATCAACAACGTATCGCTATAAACGATCGATCAATTTTTACCCTCCTCTATGCCCTCCTCGACGAAATGAATTATTCGATCCCCGATACACCCATAAATTATTCCCACTCGTTCACAACGTTCCACCCCTTAACGAGGAGAACAAATACGTAGCAAAGTGTGGGGGATATAGGCTCGCAATGAGCATCGTGTAGAACACGGGACGATCAGAGCGCGGCAGGCATGGCAACAATAGCGAGGCGGCGGCACCGCAATGACAGCGCCGTGTGGAGAGCGCAAAATCTGACGAAAATAAATCTTCTTCCCTCGATACGAGACGCCCGGGAAATCCCGAGATAAGAGGCTCTTCATCTTCGAAGATTTCGATCCTATCTAGGCCCTTCATCGATCGTGGAATCGAGCTAGCCGCGATAACGTCGCGTCTACTTGCAGATTCGACCGATAAATTAAATATCGAGAGGCAGCCTCGAGGACTGGATGACGCGTGTATCGATGCTCTTGGCATCCGTACACGTACGCGGATCGGTACGCATCCCGCATTCCCGACGACTGCCATTAGTACTGTAATTATCGGCGAGGGTAGGAAAAAAGAATTCGCGAAGCACGCGTGGGTGTTCCAACGTTACGATGCGTACACCGCATTCAACCTCTTCGAAAAAGATCCTCTCGTTCTTCCCTCTCTCCTCCTCGTTGCGGTGTCGTTGCTTCAACGGTCCTGGATACTTCGTTAATTTATTTAAATTGGCCGAGTATCGAGTGGCATCGAACGATGTATTGTGAGTATTCTCTTGTTGCTTATAAATTCCTTTTCCTAAAGAGATTTTCAAGCTGATCGAGAATTGAAATTTTGTATATCTGAGTGTCGAGAACTTTTGTCCTCGACCGCCTTGGAATCGGTTGGACGATGGCTGAGCGGGACAAGTGGTCAGAGAAATTCAATTTCGAGTTCTGAAAAATGGGAAAGGTAAATGAAATTGCGTAAAAGGAAATTCGATCGTTGCTTGGAAGGAATGTCGTTCGATCGATGTGATATATAAATCATGGAACGAGTACTTACTTCGAAAGAATCGAATTTTTCGACAGAATAATAGTAGATTTGGTTTCAGTTGTTTATTCGATTCCGTACGCTATTGATGGTGATATAATTGCGAAACGGTAATCGGATATGGGAATCTTTTTTTGGAAGCATAAGAGAAAGAAAGATGCGTAATAGAAAGTGAAAAAAATATTGGAATTGAATTTATAGGTGATTTATAAATTCGATTGAAAGAGCGAAGATTTAACGTGTGAATTGAACGGTCTCCTTGTTATCGAACGGATTATTCCGCAGTTAAAATATGGTAATTGTCGTTCCTCGATATACAATATATATTAAGATAATAATTTATCGATGCATAATTATTCCTTACACAAGTTGGAATAGTTCATTAAGTATTTATAAAGATTGTATTATCAGACGATCGGTTATTACGTGCTCAATAATCATCGTTTGATTAACTACATTGTTTATTATCCGGAATTTTTTTATATAATTCCCGTGGAAAATTCATTTTGCGAGTCATTTTCGTCCTATTTACAATTGTAATATTTTTTCTTCGATATTTTCAACATTTTTTTTAATTCGATCGGTATTAAGAGTCCGTCTCGAGCATTAAATTGTATCGACGACGAATTTATAAATTTTCGTTTTCAAAGTTTCGAAAAATTAAAATTATCCGCGGAAAATTTTTCGGATAAAAGGATTCAAGGATTAAATAAAGTATTTAAAGTAGTTAGGGAGAATAAATAAGCGTGGATGAAGAACAAATTTATAGAAAATTAAACGTTAGAACGCGATACTTTGTAAATATCAAACATCGTTCGTGTTGAATATACTATTAAATTCGCATCGAACAATCAAGCACTTACGAGCGAGACTTAACTGTATAACGATAGTAACGTTATACGAATACCACATTTATCTTGGAATGCAACATCGTACGTTATGAACTCCAAATGGTACAAGTAAAGAAGGATGCACTGCATTTAAAGTCTGATTATTCTTACGATTAATTCCTCTTAACAGCCACTAAGTTAAATTATTTTCATTCCAATTATATAAATAAAGAATACTAAAGATATCGAAGAAAAAA
>NW_006263852.1:419311-422153 GCF_000469605.1 Apis dorsata | reverse complement strand
TCAGAGTGTTTTTTTTTTTTTTTTTTTAATGGATAATTTAATAAAGAATTTATGAACCATAATATCTCAACGATCGTACGACTTATTAAATCAAAACTGATCGAAAAATAGAAACGATTACTCATTAAAAGAATTTCTGCATAAAATTCAACGATGTCTTTCTTTAGAATCGTAATTATTTTATAGCTTATTCGAATGCGATCAATTCTTTAAAAATAATAATGATTCATCGCCCGAAACGTTTAAACGTTAAATGTTTTTTTTTTCTATTCCATTAACCTAAAAATTAAATCGCTAATTTCTTAATAATCGCTTCATTATATGTACACCTATGATGATAGATGAGAAAACATTTGCACGTAATAAAATTATAACGAACACGAATAATGAATAAAATTATATTATGATCGAGCAGAACATGATGATCACGATTCTACGAGAAAAGAAATTTAATTCATTTTTCTATTCATTTTGCATTTCGTTTTAAGTTAATCGTGCAATATTAATAAAATATTCTTATAAATATTTCCTTAAATTATATCGTATCTAGCTCGAAAGGATTATTTACGCGAGGGAGAGGAAAGTCTTTTCTACTTTTTCACTTCATCCTATCTAGTCAACTGTCCCTAATGACTGTTAAATACGTCATAGCGTGTGATTAATATTCCAGACCGTCTCTTGATGTTCTTCTTGCCAAAGAAGGGGGAATACGAGGCGTGGAAAAAAAGAAACGGAGAAAGAAAAGTTTCTTTCGTTTCCTCCTTTTTTCTCTCCTATTTTTTTTTCTCTTTATTTTCACTTTTTCCTCATCTCAAGAGATGAAAAACAAAGTTATAATCGAATAACTTCAACTTGTTGGTTAATCGTTCTTGACAATTAAAATCGTGTATTGTGCAAGTTAGCTAATCGTACTAGCGAAACAAGTTTATCTTCACACTCTGATTATGCCTCGATCGCGGACGTTGTATCTGGAGCTATTTTGAATAATAATTTCTGTTCCGATCTGGAGTGACAAGTATAAAACGACTGCGGTGAGAAAAAAATGGCCGCGAACATGCGTCATAAGTTGTTGGGAACGATAGCAATGACGTAGACGTTTAGTGACTATCCAATGTATCGTGCATTTCGATGGAAATTTTTTTCATAAATTATAAAAATAATAATAATAATTATAGAGGAGATATCTGGATATCTTATCGATTTTAATCATCTATGACTAACTAAATTCAATGTAAACCTAACTTCAACAAAATATGTATAATATAATTTTGATCTTTTGGAGCTTTATAATTATTATAATTAAACAAATTCACTGAGTTGAAACTAGTAGAGGTAAAAATAATACGTAATAACATTTCAAATATTTATAACTCGATATATTTTTGGAATCATAAGGAATAAGGAGGATCGATAGATTTTTTTTTCACCAAATATGATATATTTCTCGTGAAACAATTTTTGATCGAATCAACAAGGTAACGAGATATTTCAAACAACCCTTTTATCTATCATACATTGAATCCAAAAATCCTACGCTACGTTTAAATAATAATTAAAAACAAACAAATAACATCTCCATTTACGATTTACCCGCGTCTATTTCTTGCATGCACGTGACTATATAGAATAAAAAAATTTTCTCTCCCCAGTACTTTAGTAAAAGGAAGGTGATAATGATTCTGGATTTTGAAAGAAATCTACGTCTACGTTTCCCGAAACGTTTATTATAATCATATCCATTTATACAAACGCAAACGCAAAATCGTGAGCCCTACGATTATCGATTACACCTACACACCTAAAAGCCGGAAAACAAAGACGGATCTCGGGAAAATTGGAATCCCACCTAACCTCTACGACCGATCGAAATTATTTATTTTTTTTTCGCGATAAAAATCAATAAGTACGGCGACATCCTGGCAACGGGATACGCAGCGTCGATAAATGTCCGATAGGGGAATACCCGTCAACGTTTCAACCCTTAACACGATCGTTAAATAACCAAGCTTATTACTCACCGCTACCATTACCACATACGAGCTACCAAACATACGAACAAAAGACAAACAAGACTCAAGGATCGTGCACACGTTTCCAGCTTTATCGTGTAAAAAAGGAGGGGAAGAAAAAAAAAAAAGGAACCGCACCGCATCAGAACGGCGAAAGGTGCTCGCGAATTCTACGTATCATTGCTCCTTTCACGCTTCTCCATATAGTGGCTCGAATTAATCGTTTGGATACTTTGCGAATAAATATTGCTCCGCATATATATTGTATATATTTGTTTGTAATAATATCGAGTTGAATTAATTCTTTAATAATATTTAATCTATGTTAATATATTTTTAAAAATATGAAATGTAATTTGCTGAATTTGAATATTTTTATGATATCATCCATCCTCGTTATTCAATTTATCGCTTATTAAATATATTTCTACAGATTATAACTTGTTATCAACTCGATAATATTGTAATAAACGAATATATAGAGCAATAATCTCCATCATATCATGATCTCAAAACATTAATGCGAGCCACTGTGGCATATACTCACGTCATATTCTCTCTTCTACATTCCCTATCACTTTTTCTCTTTCTTTTATACACATATACACACACGTGCACGCATTCTTTCTCATATGCTCGCTCCCATTCAGATATGTATATACGTTTAAGTTACCACCTTCTTCTTCTTCTTCTTCTTCTTCTTCTTCTTTTTCCTCTTGTTATTCTTTTTCTTCTTCTTCTTCTTCTTCTTCTTCTTCTTCTTTCTCTTAAGCAGTATCGTCGACGAGGTCGTGGTTAAGTCGATCTTTGTGGGTGGGCCCCGCAAATCGATC
>NW_006263852.1:402732-419034 GCF_000469605.1 Apis dorsata | reverse complement strand
GCGGATCGTCACTGTCTCGCGAGTCGTGACGAGGCGCGTCGTCCCCCCCTCCCGATTAATTACCTTAATTGCGACGAACGTTACGAATGTCTCAAAGAGGCAGCCGTCGAGGACGAGGGGGAAGTCGTACGGCTTTTACCCCCATGAAACGTTCGCAAGGCGTCGAGACGGTACTCGCGTCGCAGATCCGAGGATTCTCGAGTGTTGATTTTTCTCGTCGATGCAGAGGAGAATCTCTTTGACGATAGATAGTATCCACGCTTAAAACACGGAGCGTTTTGAGATCGTTGCTCGACTCTCGTTGGAGGAAGAATTTTAATCGAGTGAATTTTTGAGAATAAATTTTTGCGAAAGTAAATAAATTTTTGAGAGAAATTACGAGTATAAAAATATAATGATAAAATTTGGATATAATCTTTCGAGAATATTTCGAATGTTTTCGTTCATTTGCGTTTCTATGATTATTTAAATAAATGTTTTTGTTTTTGGAGAATATTAAAAATTTCTTTGAAACTGGAATAACTCCGTGTTTTAAGAATTAATATTAAGTCACAGTTAATATTTATCATGCCCGCTATTAGCTAGATTGATTAAATTAAAATATTCATCAACAATAATTATAAGTAATAACAGGATAAAACTCGATGAATTTCCAAGCAAATACTTAATCTGCCGATAATATTTCCTAAAAATACCTCTGTAAGTTGACAGTGAATACTTATCCAAAGTATCATTCCACTTTTCAAAGTAAAACTATAAATCGTTCTAAATTATCACATTTGTTGTGTCATTCTAAATTTTGATAGATTTCTGCGAATTAATTTCTTTCATTCCATAGACTGTTTGTAATTTTTCCATTCCATTATCTTTATCCCATCACTTCGGATACAATTCTGGTGCCGTTTCTGACAAGCGATTGCAATTGTTGAGCAGCTCCCTGAAACATAAAGAGGGAAATACTGCATTATTTATATAAGAAAAAAATTTAAATTTTTGGACTAAAACTCAAGCAAAAATATAATATTACAAATACATTTCTATCTGAATAAAACCCATTATTTAATTTTGTCAAAAGTATCTGTATATCTTCTAGTAATTATGAAAACAAGTAACCAATATTAATTAATAATTCTAATAATTTTTCTAATCAAAAAAACCAATTTCATAAATATTCATTTTCTAATTTCTCTACATATAACAATAATCACAATTCAATTTTATATATCCCGTCTCTTCCTCTATTGTCCATCCACCAAGCAAACCAATAAAAAATTAGAATAATCAAGATTTTAATTTTAATAACCACAATACAACTTACGCTTATCGCTGCACCGAGAAATTGGCTGAACGCTCTGGTAGCACCGAATAACGCGCTATTTCCAGAATTATCGCCTCCACCGGGCGACTGTGCCGGGGTACCGTAATTGGAGAAGGAGCTGAAGAGGGATGGTGGATACGTGGAGCTCGGCGACCAGGTTGTTGTGCGTATCCTTGGTGCCGAGGTTGGTCTCGGTGTCACCGTCTTTTTCGTGGTGTCGGTAGGTCGGGTTGCACCACTCGATGCCGGCCTTGTCGTAATTGTCGCCGACTTGGCCGCTGTGGACTCGGTCGGAGCAGAGGTGACACTCTGCCCAAGGCCCTGTTACAAGACGAGCAATTATTTTCTTTCATCGCGCCTCGCTCTTTGTTGCCTCGCGCTTCGCCCTTGCGATTCGATTAAAGTATTCGCCTCGAGCCTCGAAATTCTCCAATTTGTTGGAGAATTATATTACATCGTTAAATTTATTTTTTCTTTTTTTTTTTTTTTTGCGACTTTGATTTTTATTGGGGTTCGAGTTAGTTGAATAATTTGATTTTTCGATCAAACCTTTAGAATTTCGAGTTTTGATTGTTGAAAATTTTATTTCAGAATTCCATTTTAATTCAAAAATCTTTTTTCAATCTTATTGAAAAATTCAAACTTAAATAAATAATTTGATATTTACTTATAATTAGTAATTGTTTTTCTTATTTAATGCCGATATTTCTGTTACGTTTAAAAATATAAGAAGTATTTCATCGATGAAACTCACCGCCAGCTGCAATTGTTCCCTGATATTAGTGGCCGGAGTCGATGGTTCTATTCCTTGGGCCTTTAACAAAGCCGCCAACAAAGCAGCGTTACTGATTTCTGTCGTCGATGATGGCATTGTTGTTGTTAAACCTCGACCGTTCAAAATTGCTCTTAAGAAGGATTCATCATCTTGAGTTAACTTTGTCTTCTTCGAGGAACCAGCCTTATTATCTGTAATAAAACGGAACGATATAATAACAATGATCAATTGTTCTAATAAATTTCAAAATTACAGCAATTCCAGAGTTTAAACAATTTTTTACACGAGATATTCAATTAAAACTCACCTTGCTCAACAGCACGCAGAAGCTCAACCAAGAATTTTGCATCTTCTTCAGGAGAATAGGTTGACGTCACCACGTTAGGCAATCGAGGATTTGGATTATTGATCAATGGTTTCTTCGTTGTAGATATTGGAATCGACGAGGCCACCGACTTATCCTCTACGATCGAATTCGGACTGCTCACTTGAATTTTCGAAATGTCCACAGTTTTCAAAGTTGTGGCGGAAGGAGCAGTTATCGTTTCTGATCTCTGCGTAGTTTGAATCGGTTTTGGAGTGATATTAACGGACTTTGGCGCCGTCTTTACAGATTTAGCCTTCACAGGTTTAGGAGTCGTCGTTGATGCGAATAAACCTCCACCGAAAAGAGTCTGCCATAGAAGACTGCCAAAGCCTAATGGCGCTTGAGTGGTGGTGGTCCTAGGTCGAGGAGTGGTCACTGATTTAATGGTTACAGGAGCTTTAGTGGTGCTTATCTGAGTAATTTTGGCCGTGCTCGATGCAGAAACTGTATTTGTTTCCACATCTTTTTTGCCGGTCGTGGTTATAACTGGTTTCCAAGTCAATTGCTCGGGTGTCGAACCACTTATTATCGATTTTTGACCGGTTGATTTCTGTGTCTGTGCAGTCTTCCACGTGGTTGTTGTAGTGGTCGATGATGGAGACAAATCAATCACTATTGGCCTCGAAGTAGATGCGGATTCGAAAATTGAATTTGGCGTAGCATTTTCAATACTTATAGCTTTCGGCGCTCGAGTTGATCCTTGTCCTGCTTGGTTCAATGCTAGAGACAAGATCTGGAAATGCAGTATAAAATAAAATAGAAATAAGACACTTCTTTTTAAAACACCTTGTATATTTTAATTCTAAAATTATTTGGATTCCTTTAATTAATTATCCTTTTTCATTCCATCCATTGATCAATCTAAAGTGAATCCTATTACAAAAAAAAAGAAAATCGCATAACTTCTCATTTATTCGATCCACAAAAATTTATAATTTTCAAAATTCGTATCATAATTACAATCAAATATTGAATTACAAAATCCAGCGAAATACTCAAGTAATCGCAAAAACGGAAGAAGAAAACAAAATCTTAATCTTATATATCCTTCCTTTCGAAGCAAGATTAATTGTATTTTACAGATGCCGCGTCTACTGCTAATAGCTTTATTTACAAACGATGATATAAAAGCCTTTATTGCTGTTATATTAATGTCATCCATCCGCGGCGCGTTAAGCTCCGCATCGACGGTCAACGTTATCGAGAGATGACATATCGGACAACTGTTGCGCGGAATAGAGAAGGCCGTTGGCAAGGTTGTTCCAGTCCATTCACCGTTGCTGTTCGATCGTATATGTGATTGCGATCGGCGTAGATCCATCATTACGTCTTTCCAAGAAGGGCGTGACTAAAGATAATCCGCGAGATCTAACGAATTTTTATTCTCGCGTTCGATTTTCTCATAGTCGATTGCGATTTTATTTATTATAGGAGCGGAGGGAACGCGAGAAAGGAGATTCGGTTGAAAAGGGAGGAAAAAGAGGATCGGGGCACGAACGCGTTAGAAACAAAGTACAGTTCGTTGCACAGTTGTGCAAAGGAGTGAAAGGATAGCGTTGCACAGCGTTTGCATAGCGACTCGTTCCTCGATTTTCTCGCCGTAGATCGAACGATAATTGCGTATACTGTTCTGGCGAGGATCGCGTTTATTGGTTCAATGATAATTCCGCTTCTTCTAATTCTGTATCATTATATTTTATGCGAAAGAAATGATTTGGAGGAAGATTATACCTTTTTTTGTTGTGATTATTTTCTTTTTTGTCAAGCCTATTTATTATATATACGGAAAACGATGCGAAAAATGTAAAAATATCGAAATAATATTGCATTTGTTACTTACCTTATTTGCTAAGAGCTGTTCGACTTGGGTGAGTGTTCTCTGAGTGCTGTTCCGTGAATCATTCTGTAACTATACAAAAAAAATTATAAAATTATTAAACTGTAAATATGTTATTAAATGTAATTAATCAAAAAAATTGATATACTCACCAATGAATTCAAGAAAACTAAATCATCGATCGAGGTACCAAAAGCATTTTGCTGTGGCCGATTTAATAAATTCATCATTTGTACATTCGTTTGAGAAGTTTGTGTTGCTGTTGCAGACTGTGAAGTAGATGCAGTTGTTGTAGTTGTTGGTTCCCTTGTAGTTGTCGTCGATGCCATTGTGGTTATAGTTGTTGTTGTTGTTGTGGGTGCCATTGTAGTTGTAGTTGTTGTAGTTGGTGCCATTGTAGTTGTAGTTGTTGTAGTTGGTGCCATTGTAGTTGTAGTTGTAGTTGGTGCCATTGTAGTTGTACTAGTAGTAGTTGTTGGTGCCATTGTGGTTGTGGTTGTTGTCATTGGTGGCAATGTAGTGGTGGTAGTACTACTACTAGTAGTAGAAATAGGAGTCGTTGATGTAATAGGCGTTGTTACTGGCGGTGGTGGAATAGTTCCTATGTTGCCTCTTGGAACACCAATCACGCTAGAAAATGGAGTGAAAACCTCGACGTATGGATTGATTGGACGTGGCAAGGCTGGATTATTCGATTCCAATGTGTCCTCCTGAGAAAGAAGTAAAAAATGAATTTATAAAATAAATTTCAAGAAATTTCAAAGCATAATAAATAAGCTTCGTAAATTTTTAAGTTTATTCTCAAGAAGATGAAATTTATTACAAACCAACGTATTTGATGCTACTGATGCGGTTATAACCGGCGAGGATGTAGTAATACCAAAGATTTGATCCAAAGGATCTCTCCATGGAAATCCAGGAGGGGCTGTGACTTGATTTCCTGGCTGATTATTCAAAAGATTATCAAATGATGGAACCGAAGGTGATGGACCGACATTTGCGGCACTCTAAGTAACATAACAAACAGAAGAAATGAACAAGAAATAAATAAATTTCAAAATCATCTTCACAAACAACGAAAGAAAATAAAACTAATTAATAATTATTGATACATCTATCTTTAAGATTTTTTAACATATTTAAAAAAAATATCCCAAAAATTCTTTTTATAAATATATCCTCGATAAAACAAGCAAGGAAAAGACTCGAAAGTCGTTTAATTCCTTTCGTTTTGGTTTTAACTTACAGCTACCGAATTTATATTCACACTGAGAGCGCGTGGGTTAGCGGTGGAAGCCCCATTGGTCCAATAATTGACGAACTTGTCCTGAAACATTCGACGTTGTTCTTTTTTTTTTTTTCTTTCCTTTTACTTTTTTCCCCTTTGCAGAGATATGTTGCAGCGCTGAAAGAATCAGCCGCGGCGTCGTTGTAAATCATGTTCTGTCTTTCTTCCTTTCTTACCTGTCCGATGTACACGGAGCTGCGTTGACCTCCGGCCTCTTTCGTCCTGGTGGCCTCGTCCCTCTCTCGATCTTGGACGATACGACCGCCCTGCAAAACGGTCGGCGGTCGACCGGTACTTACTATCGGCGTCACCGATGCTGTCCCCATTTGCGTATTCAGCAGGGCATTGCTCTAAACAATGCGAAATCGTAAACGTTATCTCTTAAACGTTTCTAAAAGTTAGTTACAGTATCTCTGAAGATGATACGTGAGATCAATAGCGAAAGTTTGATCGATCGTTCTGAATTATTCAAATATTTTGAAAATTAAAGTATTGGATAGATAACAGATAAGTTTTGTGGATAGAGATATTTTCTTTCATTTATATGGAATATAATTGTTGTGGAGAATTTGATAAAAAAGGTACGGATTATATTTTGTGATGAAATAAGCCGTCATATTTTGGGTCAGATAAGAATTTGCAATAGTGGTATTTATATTTCTGAAATGAAAAATATTTATAATTGGATTATAATTTTATTGTTGTATCGAGTAAGATACAAAATAAATGGATCAATGGAACGATGGATCAATATTTCGCTAAGCTCGATCACGTGTAATTTAATTATTGGGGATGAATGACGAGTGAAAACGAGGTATTTTCGCAATCCTAATCCTATAAGAGTGAAGAGTTTATCGAATACCATTTATAAAAGTGTTAATTTCATTTTCTATTCTTTTTTCTTTTCCTTCTCTGTTATGGATGTTATGGATACTTTCGATTTTTAAGTTATTGTAATTTTGAATTGACGAAAAGAAATATAAAATATATAATATTTTTGATACTATTGTAACATTAAGTGCGTTTCAACATTACGTGCGCGGTGCATAAAAAAAACAAACATGCGATATATAATGTACAAATTATTTACAAATATACAACGAAGAATTATAATATAATATTGTTTACTCTGAAAAATTAAAAGGTTTTATCAAAAATAGAAAAAAAAAAAAAAAGAAAAAAGAAATAAAATAACAAGATACATTGGAAAAGGCATTTGATAAATTCTTTTGACGAATTCTTTTGATAAAACCGAATCAAACGAATTATTTTAAAACAAGACATTTGTATAATATAATTAATAAACACGAAGTTGGAAAATTAGTACACTACTACAAAAAATCTACTTCAACAAAACCAAAGCGTTAAACAAGAAGCAAGTACACATGTGCCATTGTGAACATAAAAATTACATCAACATTGAGAGACATTAAAAAAAAACACATTCAAAAATATAATACATCTATTAATAAATTGAAAAGTAAAATAAAATAATCTAAAATAAAATAAAAAATTACTAGAAATTCTAAGGAATTTTAAAAAATCGTTCATAAACTTTGTCAATGGACATTCACAAAATAAATTCATATTCATAAAAATATTATTAAATTTTCCTATTCTAAGAAGATTACAACAATCTCATAAAACCTCTAAATCCGAAATATCTAAAGCACTTACATGCAATAACCACTATATTAAAAAAATTCTCCAATTTTATGCAACAATGACACATTTATTCCATGTTTGATTCGAAAAGAGGCAAAAGTGAGACGCGTTTCGAACGACTCGTATCGACAACCGATGGCTTAACGATCGATGATGATGAACAGGCGGAATAAGAGATACCATTTCGTTGGTGCTAGCAGGGGTACCAAGTGGCCCCGTATTATCGGGTCCACCTCCATTAGGGCCGACGATCGCGTTACCAGTAAGGCCAAGATCAACGGTGCCGGGACTTTGGACGTTTCTCATCGGTTCAGCGACAGGTATACCGTTATTATAGTACACAGGGCCTCGATACTGATTGTAAGTGCCTTGGTTAGCCTGGTTATAATACGGTCTGGGTGGTGGCCTGTTAGTGGTAGTTGTAGTGCTAAGTGAGAACACAACCTCGACCGGGCTCCTAGGTGGATCCGGTATTATCGTTCCATTCGGGAATTTCCGGACCAGCCTCCCGTCCGGGAAGATACCGAATATCACGTACGGGCTGTCCACGTTCCTAGCGTCGATCAGGTTGTCCTCTGGCCGTTTCCTCACGATCGTTTTATTCGGATAAATCCCGTACACCAGGTAATCTCGAAGAGGAGCCTTGGTGGTCGAGCTCAGGCTGAAGCGTGGCGCTGGTGTCAATCTGCTGCCACCGAATCGACCCAGGTACGGCGTCGTGGCGGTCTGAGAAGACGGAGTGGCCGAAGGACTCGTCGATGATGCGATCGTCGTCGCAGCACTAGTCGTTTGAGTCGTTTCAGTACTTTCAGGAGCCATACTCGTGGCGTCGTTCGTACCACCTTGGCCATTGGTCACCGACGACACGGTGGTCGTGGTTTCCGTCGTCGAAGTGGATCCAGTTTCGGTGGAGATCAGATTCTCTTCTATATTGACAGTGGTGGTCGGAACCGTGGTAGTAGTCTCCGTCACCGGGGTGACGGTGAACACGTCCATTCTCGTTGTTTGAGGCGTGGACGTTCCACCGTCAGCAACGCGTTCTGTACTCGTCATCGTGGTCGTGGTCATGGTCGTCGTGGTCACGGTCATCGTGGTCATAGTCGTCGTGTCGACCGAAGACGAAACGGTCGAGTCGGTGGGAAGGGACGAGGAAGCGGAGGATTCGAATGTGGATGATGGGACGGTCGAGGAATCTTGGGTCGTGGGAGTAGTGATCTCGGTCGTTTGGCCGACTCCTGAACCTGCCGTCCCTTGGGCGGTTGTTGATGTCGTATCCTGGAAACGGGCAAGAATAATTGGAGTTTCGTTCTCGGGGTTGGGGGTTGTTTGGGGGACGCTTGTTGTTTCGTTATTAATTTCCGTGGCGGGCATTGGACTCGGTATTAGCGGAGGGGGCTGGTTAGTAGTTACTCCCGTGTCATCCGTGGAATTAACATCCTGGGCGGTTGTAATCGGTGGCGTGGTGGCTTCGAGGGTTTCGTTATCAGTGGTTTCGCTCACAGTCACAGGTGCCAACTGCGTTGTCGTGGACATTGCTTGGTTAGTTTCCACATTTTCTACGCCGTTTACGGTTTCGATCGAGTCTACGCCAGGTGCCATTGTAGTTTGCTCTGTGTTCGTATCGAGGGATGTCGATGGTGTGGTGGTGATCGTATTTACAGAGGGAAGTGTGGTTACGTCGGATTGATTAGTACTTGTCTCTGTCACAAGCTGCGGTACAGTTGTGAAACTGGTTAATGGCACAGTGGTTTCTACGGGTCCGGTGGTGGTAATCTCGGTTGTTGTTCGAAGACCAGTCGTCGTGATTAAATCGAACGTGTTAGTGGTTAGTTGAAAATTCGTGGTAGATATCGTTTCTGAATTTTGTGTACTGGTGGTGGTTGTCTGTGGCCGGGTCATGGTAGTTTCAAGACCATTTTCGAACGATTCTGTATTCGACTGAGTGATTCGTGGTCCGATCTCGGTCGTAAATGAGGGAGTCGTTGACTCTACGATTTGAGCAAAAGATTCTAATGCGGTTCCGTTCGTTTGTACACTTTCTACCTCATTATCGACGCTAAACACGTTTCGAGGGGTGGTTATAGACGTGTCTGACGAATTTTCAGAAGATACCGTTGTTGTGACGGAATTTGCGAAGTCCACTTCGTTCTGAGAAGGGTCAACCGAGAATATGGTAGATGTTGACTCTATGCTTTCTGTCGTCACGTCTGGGGAAACGGACGTCGATTCTGCAGCTTCGGTTGTACTGAGTTGTACAACATTCGACAAACTCGGACTGTCTACCTCGTTTTCCAAACTAGACGTGTCGTTTAAATTTTGCCCTGCTGTCATTTGTTCGTTCATCTCTTCCGAAAAGAGTGTCTTGGCAATGGACATTAACTCTGTTAATAAAGTATCGTTGGTGGAAGTGATCGTCGATGAAGTGGTTACTTCAACGTCTAATTGGGGAGTCGTTGAACTGTTCGAATCACCTACGGTTGTAGAATCTGTGTTCGAAATTGTCTGAGAGTCTTGTGTAACTATTGTTATTGTTGTTGTTGGTGGTGTTGTGGTTGTGACTACATTCATATCGTCCCGCGTATTGGCTTCTTGAATGGGTGACGAGGTAGTGATTGAACCTACTGCGCTCTGAGTGCTCATTTCTTCACTTCTTAAACTCGATTGATCCATCGTGACGGACGACAAGGTAGTCGTTTCTTCCTTCATCTGCGACAAAGATTCCAAACTACGATTGTTACTCGCTTGATTCGATATCTCGGTCAACTCAACAGGGGAGAACGTGGTCGAATCCACGCTTGGTACCGTGGTAGACAGGCTGGCTTGCAATCGAGACAGAATATCTTGTGCAAAATCTATCAACCTGTTTCGAATCGTGGACACAGGTATCGCCGTGGTCGTCTCTACGTCGATCATATTACTCGAATCTGCTTCTGTCGTGGGAGCATCGGTCGAGCTGGGATCGGTTGTCTGAGTGGCAATCGTATCAGAGAAGGGTATGGTATTAGTCTCGGGATTTTTGAACGTGCTCGACATGGTGGTAACAGTGCTGGTCTCCGTTGTATCCTGCGAAACTCCTATCGTCGTCGATGAAACATCACCGACGGTTGACGTTAACTGTTCCGTACTTTGCGCATCATTGCTACCAACAGTGGAACTCTCCTCGAGTCGAATAGCAGGTTGGGGCGCAGAACTAATCATAGGAGTCGTGGACACAGGATTCATAGTGGTCATGGCAGTCGTAGTCGCAGAAATATCCGTGGATGAACTTACGAGTTCCTGAGTGCTCGAACTACCATTATCTACCATTGCAGGGGTCTGGGTGTCTTCCGCGCCTCCCACGCTCGTCGTCGTTGCATCTGCAACCCGTGAGACCGTCTCTGTAGTGGTCTGCTCGGTCACGGACATGGAATCGCCGCCCGTGGAAATCTGTTCCCCGGTGGAGGACGAATCTGTACTCGTGGAAACTTGCTCGGTACTGGGGAACGATTCTGTGCTGGTGGAGGTCGGTTGTTCGGTACTAGAGGACGGTTCTGTGCTCGTGAAAACCGGTTCGGTCGTCGAAGGGGTTTCAGGGGCTCCTGTGGTTACCGCGGGGGTGGAGTTCTCCGTGTCCTCGGGTAATCTCGGGGTCTGTGTGCTGTCCTGAATAGTGTTCGAGGTGGTGTCTGGGGTCTGTGGGCCGGTTGTCGCTACGGTGGGGCTTGTCGCGTCATTGTTAGCATTATCGCCGGTGATGTTAACGGCGGTGGCGTTAGAGTCTACCTGGGGAACCATGCCAACTTGTCGTCCCTCTTGCTGTTGCCCGCTCATGTTTCTCAGTAACTGTTCGTTCCTGATGCTGGCCGACTCCAACGCCTGATAAAGGGTCAAGAATTTCGACTGGCCAGGATTCGAGACATCGATGGGTGGTGCCGAACCAGTGTTCTAGAAACAAAAATTTTGTGCGTGCAAGGTGCTGTACAATACTATTATACACCGTATTGAAACAGGTATACGTGCTCTACGAGTGGTTCGACACTTTTCTTCTACGAAGTGGCTCCTCTCTGTTATTCTACGGTTTTTACGTTGTGTTCAACGCTTATCATGATCGGATGATATTTACAATGGAATCGTAAAAACACGCATGTTGTTCGTTCTTTCCAAGAATTTAGATTATGTTGGTGTTATGAATGAATGAAGTAGTTTTAATGCGCAAATTTATTGTTTATTGTTTGGCGGAGATTGATCGGGTCTCGTAATTGAGTGAGCATACACCATCTCTTGGTAAAGTTATGAACTAGGCACGGAAGAGGAGAAACCGAGGTTGCCTTAATACACTTAAGAAACACTGGTATTCAGTAAAGGCGAGGTAGAAACTCGTTCCTCGGGCAAAGGATCGTTTATAGAGACTGGCTTGCCCGTTCACTTCTATTTTTTCCTTTTTATCGGGATTTCTCATAGCTATTAATCCTCTCTCATAGAGGTCTCCAGTGATATGTCTTCAACAATGTTGAGATTGGATAAAATCGAGATGCGATTCCATTTAACAATTCAATTTCAAATATTCTCGATATTGAAAAACAGGATCAAGATAGGAATTAATTCGAAAATAACGTGTATATCTTTTTTAAATATTTGCATGTTAATGTTAATTATCTATATTGATATATAATTAATTTAAAATTTGGATTTTTTAAAGATTTGTTACAAAAAATCAAAGATCAAGATTGCAACAAGGAAAAATTAATTTGTGACCTTAAGTTGCGTATTTTTTTTTTCTTTTTTTGTCTTTGATCCACCTACATGTCCCAGATACCATTCACGTTAAGACAGTTTTAATGCATGCTTGTACGCGTTACGCAGCATCCATTTACTTTCACTCGTTATTACCTCGAACACTATGAAACGTACGAATCACGAAAATTTGCCTATGTAATCGGTATGTGCTCGAATTAGAAAGTCGAGTCTCGTTACGTATTCAAATGTAATGTAACATTTACTCGGTTGAAGAGTAACTTCAATGTTTATTCAATTTTCATAATTACGTGAATATAATCATGAGAGTATTCATTGAAGATGAAATCGTACAAAAGAATGAATATTCGCTATAATATTTTACGTATTTTACTTTATAATATTTCTCAAATATTATAAATTTTAATTATATTTTATGTTTGAAAAAATACGATGTTAAAAGAAATAAGAAATATTTAAGCAATATAGATTTTAAATTTAATGCTTTTACTGTAAAATGTAATTTTGTAATTCGTCGTTTCATAAGTGTAATAACAAACATTTTGTAATTCACTCAGTTATAATAAATAATGTATATAAAATTACAATGATAAATTAGAAATGCATCTATGTCAAACAATGTGGAACAAGGCAGTAAATATTTAACAATCTTAACGTACACATGCAAATATTATGTAGGAACATAACACATAAAATAGAGATAGAACTTTTGTGAAAAAATTAATTTCAATTGTATTTAAGTTTTTCAATTATTATTTTTTAATATCCACTAGAGATCTTGAAAATGATATACTTAAACTAAAATTGATAAAAAAAAAATTGGTTAATACTCCTCAATATTATATTTTTTTTATCTTAACACAATAATTGCAATAATTAAAAGAATAAATAAATGGTCTCTTTTGAATAAGAACGAACAACTGCATGTCGCGTGCGATCCAAGAACCAGAACATTTATTACCAAAAATATATATATATATATATTTATAATCTTGTATAACACAGTATCATGGTAATAAGTATCTGTACACATTAGTAAATGCAAACCCATTAAAACGAGTAACATATATTATAATAACTAAACGTTATTAATGGTTATTACACTTCAACACAAATTAATGATTATTATACTTTTTTGTTCATTTTCTTGTATTACTTATATCTTTTTTTTTTCTTTTTTTATACTTCAATTATATCTAACAATATCTAATATGAAAAGAAATATAAAAATCACATTAGAATGTATGGAATGGACAAGAAACAGATGTAATATATTTAATATTATTAATATTTGAAACGAAAGCTCGATATACGACAATCTTTCACGAACAATGAAACACTGAAAAACATTAATGGAATAGAAAAATGATTAATAATCATTAGTAATCACATCGAACGAAATACATTTCGAATGATATTAGTTCAACGCAGATTATTCGTATCGATGTCATTAGAATCGAGACTTCCGGACGGAGTTGTGATGACACCAATGTGATCGGTCCACGATGGTGGTGCGACTGCCCCGATCTCCTCGGCTACCTTCGTCGTGAAAACCTTTTAAGCACAGAAAAAACGACCACACTAACTCACTGTTAACTACAACTTTCTTCTGCCACGTAATCTTACCTCGATAATCATCGTCACGATCCATTTCTTTCACATACGACCTTCCATTATTCTCTAATTCTATTTTACAACTTTCTTTTATTAAGATTATTATATCGTCATTATATTACTATATACATTCTATTACTAAAAATAGTATTTTTAATATTTTCTATTTAAAATTTAACTTATTCTTAATCGTTATTAACTGCTAATATTATTATTATTCGAATTTTTTGCAAAATGCAAAATTGTTTAATCTCTTTATAATTTTTATATAAACTTTCTTTTTATTTAGTTGTTTGTTAGTACTTCCTGAATGTTTTTTAAATACTTTTTTAAGGTTCAATATCTTACCTCTATAGGTGTAACTGGTGTAGTCGATGAACTAGTGACAGATGGCACAGTGGGCTGATAAATGTTATTTTGTTTCCTGACAAACAATTCCGCTCCTTTGTATCTCGCGCTAAAACGGGGTGGTTGTCCATTAGGGGTGATTCTCGGAGAGGAATTCTGTTCAAAAACGAAACGACTGGTTATTACAAAATTGAGTGTCAAATTTATTAAACGAGCATAAATAACACATGTACAATTTTTTAAATATACAATGTTCCATAATTAAACAATATTAAATAAAAATTTGTTCAAATCTACGATTATTTCATGCTCCAATGGCTGTTTTATTGCCATATATATTAATTATACGAGCAAAATTTAATTCAAGTAATCGATACTCACCGCATTGTTAACATTACTGTAAGATCCGGAGAACACAGGTGTCCTGTTACCAAGAGAGTTCAACAACGGTGCCACAGTGCTTCTTAATTGTTCCAACAGGGTGTTGTTCCCAGCAAGGATCGTGCTTTTCGTGGGATTGAAGATATTCGAGTTACCACTGTCTCCATTGCTGCTGCCGGTAATTCCTGACGTCTCTTGCGCCGATTCGTTCGCGATCCTCAAGTTCACCTGCGGTTCCTGCCCTACCGATCGAGAAGACACCGTCGATGTCTTCAACGTGGCATGATACTTTGCCGATCGAGGCGTGATGGCGACTCCTACACCATCTATCTTGGGAGTTGAGCCGACTAAAGTCGTCGGAACCTCGGAGTGTCTTCGATAGGTGGCGGTTCGAGGTCTAAATTCGACTTTCTTTGTTTGCGATTGCGGTCCCCCCGTTATCACGGATTTCGATTTATCATCGACAGACTTCACCGCCGATTTTTTCCTCGAATATCTACTAGTAGGTACCGATATTTCTGTGGTAATCGTAGGTTGATCGATTGTCGTTCTCTCGTCTAAGAATTTATCCTTGGTTCGCTTAATGTAACGAGGTCTGAACGTGGGCTTGCTCACGCCGCTACCAAACTTAGATTTCTTGCTAAGATCCTCTTCCTGAAACGCTTGCGATTTTCTTTGCGCGGACCCGTTCGATTTCTTAGACGTCGTGGAATCTTGCTCCACCGTCGTGGACTGTTCCTGCAATTTACTGTTACGCGATAGGTAAGATTTTTTCGGTTTGATAGTCGTTACAGATTCGATATCCTCGGCACGTCGGGTAGAATACAGCGAGACTTTGGCGTTCTTGCTCGAGCTCTCTTCCCTCGATTTCTTCCCTCCACGAGCGTTGCCTGGACGAATCCTCGTCGAATCGATCGTTGTCGCCGCTCCCTCTTCCGCGAAACCGATGATCGACGGATTCGTGTAAGGTAAGTTCGCGTAAGGTTTGGTCGTTTCCTCTATTGGTGTCTCTTCGACCGAGATCGAGGTAACTATTTGCTCGCCGATGATCCGCCCTTTCTTTAAATTGTACGGTCTTCCTGTGACCTTGGAAGAATCCTCGACACCTTTCCTCGGACTAGAAAGTTTCGAGGCTTTCACGCTCGCCTCTTCCCAAGAGGTCTGTAAAGGGGTCGAAGCCCTATTTCGGCCCCCCGTTGCCTTTGGCTTGGCATATTTGGCGACCTTGCTCGTCTCATCGACCACCGGCACGCCGGTTGGCTTCGGTTTGCTGAAAGAGGAGGCCGTGGTTGCGTCGAGATCATTCTCCTCGATGTTCAACTCTGGCTTCACTAACCTCCTAGCCAGCTCCAACTTCATCCTCGATCTTTCAGCGAACAGAG
This sequence comes from Apis dorsata, assembly GCF_000469605.1. Classification (NCBI taxonomy): domain Eukaryota; kingdom Metazoa; phylum Arthropoda; class Insecta; order Hymenoptera; family Apidae; genus Apis; species Apis dorsata. The sequence continues at coordinate 403,325 of NW_006263852.1, read as the reverse complement.
AGGCCGATGATTTTTTCACCTGAAAGGGTCGTTCAAACAGCTCCGTTTTAGGATAGTGGTAAACCGCTATCGAGGCTAAAGCCGGATCCGGAAGCTCGAGCGGGGACTCTGTTAGTGTGCCACGGTCTCGACGGGCATTCCATCGACAGGAGACGTTCTCAAGGTCGCTCGGGAAGCATACACTCACGACAGGTCGGGGAACGAAGGTAGGTGGTTGTGGTGGTTCGATTAAGGGAAGACGACATAGAGCGCGGCCGTTATTTTCCTACATGAAGAATAGGAGCTTGAGGAAGCGCAGAAACGAGACGATCCAGGCCGCCATTTGGCTCGTAACGAGCTCGAGCCACGATTTCACTGTACTGGACAACAACTGGAAATGTTTAATCAATGTTTGTTATAAGATCAGACTCAAGACGAGGCTGCTATGGTTTTGGTTTTGATTTTGAGTGCAGAAGAGAGAGAAAAAGAGAGAGAGAGAGCGAGAGGTGTGAACACGATTGTTCATTTTGTGTGAACGATCCAAGGGGTGGGCGGTGACAATGCGCGGCTCTGACTAATCGATGTGATGAAAAATTAAAATAATGCAAGCCTGA
>NW_006263852.1:356456-402507 GCF_000469605.1 Apis dorsata | reverse complement strand
TTTTTTTTTTTTTTTTTTTGTTTTCCTGAGATTACTTTTTACTAACTGTGAGAGAGGCTATCTATTCGTTCCAGTGTGGGGGAGGAAAAAAAAGAAAAGACATGTATCCAATTCTTCGAGGATGATTCTGAAAAAGCGTCGATCAAGCGATTAGCTGCGGTGAAGAGGTGGCGTAATTATGTTTCGTGGCATGAAAGTACTTTTTCTTTTATTTAAGTTTTTTTTTTTCTATTTCGATATAAGGTTCGTGATATTTTAAGAAAGAGTTAACTTAAATTGAACGATTTAATAATAACGGAAAAATAAAAGAAATTGGATACTTGGTGCTTGCTAGAATTGATCTATATTGCAGCAATCTATATTGTTAATTTTATTTCGTATCTTTGGATGTAACTTTTATTTGAAAACAAAGGAACCTTGCCACAAAAGCAATCTCGTTTTAATTATAAGGCAGAAAATCGTTCATTGTTCGCGTTAGAAATAGAATTTTCCCTTCTCTTTCGTTTCATTTCCTTTCCATTCGTGAAGAATTATTTTTGCTCTTTGTTCTAAAGGATCTATTTTTAAATTTTCAATAGAATTGTCAGAATTAAAAATAAAGAAAAAAAAAACGAAGAGCTTGGATATTTAACTTTTAACGTTTCATAATTAATATAGAACAGTATCCTTGAATTTGTAATTAATCATTGTTTTATTATGTGAAAAACGAATTGAAGAATTTTGTATAAACTTTCGATTCATTTTTACTCGATATCATTTGTTTTTACTCGATCGATATCGAAAAAATAATTTGAAATAAATAAATATATATAGAAAAATAAATAGAAATTAATAATATAAAGATAAATCGAATAATATGAAATATAAAAAGAAACTGACTATTGCGCGAGTAATAGAGTAAATAGAGACTTCCATTAATTTTCGAAACGTTTCGATCTGATATGTCATTTTATAATCTTAATCATTACACATAATAAACACAAGTAACAAAATGTAGCAATAGTTTGAAGTGAAAGTAACGAGTAGACGGAGTTTCGCACATGTACAATTAATATTTCAAATCATTTTTATTGGAACGAATTTTAATTTCCACAATTCGTTTTTTCACGTAAAATAATCTCACTCTGCTCTTGCTCCATCCATCATCAATCATTGTACGATCCACGATCCAATGTAAAATATGGAAGCTTAAACATCGATAAGATAAATATATCTTTCTTTTATATACGTGTTTCGAAGATTCCTTCCAACAAGAAATATCATCAATCGCTATTCTACGATCGAAATCGCCTAATAAATCAGAACGCGTTAGATTATAGGTAGGTTAAACAAACCTTCACTTTCTCCATCGATATTTCAAAGCAATTGGACAAAAACCAAAAACCAGTTTACAAACTGTGCAATAAATGTATCGTATGCCAGATTTCTTGAAATGTGAAATAATTAATTTTCACACATGGAAGAAATCGGAATTTTATCGCATGTGGAAAATATTTTCCATCGATCGAAGTTTCATAAGAGTTTTGGACCTTGAGAGAACTCCACGTCGAGGATTCGTCGTTAAAGGATATCGTTCGATCCAGTCGCGTTTGGAGGTTTCAACGATATCATCGAAGCTGTTGGTAACAATCGTGTATCCCATTAAACAATCCAATTTCTCGAAAATCGTTGGAATCGATTTTTCACCAATCACCATAGAGAAAGCTCTTTCGATTTCTTTTTTTTCTTTGTTAATCACGCATCATTGTCCAGTCTCGATTGGTCGTCAATGATGTTAAAAGCGAACAGATGCAACATCAGCTACGTGATTTGTAGCTTTTTACCTCACCACCAAAATTCAATCGTTTCTCAATATCTACTCCTTAGCGTTGACGAGATTTTTAGTACAGGTTTGTACTTCTGTTCGAAAGAATTGAAAAACTGGAAGAAAAGTGAGAGAAAGAAGAAAGAAAGAAGTCATTTTTTACGTGGTCAATATAACAGATATGTATAATATGTATGGTAAAATATTATTTCTTAAATTACTAAGAATACAAAATAATTTATTATCAGTACAAAAAATATTATGTTAAATTTTATTTGCATAATTATAGTATCAAATTTTAAAAAAGAACTCCATCAAAACTGTTTCTTTTAATTTTGCCTATAATTCAAGAAATAATTAAATGGATCATTGTTACAAGCATGAATTCCAAAAATAATTGCACAAATTCATATTTACAAACGTACAACATCCTTCTAAATTCCAATACTTTCAAAAACAAATAGCGGTATGTATCGAAATAAATGTGTATCCGTATTAAAGTATCAAGCAGAAATAATAGAGAGTAATATTATATCAAAAATCTTCAAAAGCTAATAACAACGAATATAATCAAGCATTTCTATCGAACGATGATCGACGAAACGATGATTGAAAGCCATTAATTCTAAGATTACGAGACAGGTTTGCATTCGTTTCTCCTAAAAGCATAAGAGAAGCTACGCATCGATGGGAAATGAAGAACATGCGATCACGCAATGCAATGATTTGTCTGTACTCTTACGCGTCGCAATCCTGTGCCATTAATCAACGTTAAGGGATTCACGATTAAACTTTCATCCGTCAAAATATTTGCTGAAGCTGCGGTTTCGAGGTCATCAGGCTCGACCGCCATCGAGTTCTTCCTCGAACGCCTGCCATAGTTATTCTTCCGCTGTTCCTACACGAATCGTTTTCGATTTCAAAATGCAAAAATACTGATTCCTCAAAATTACGATAGAGATGGTACCAGTGACTATTTTATGGAATTTTTCCAAGAAAACTTGGATGAAAAAAAAAAAAAAAGGTAAATTGTGTGTTTAGTTATGTATAGCATGCTGATTAATTTTTGTTTAGTGTTAAAAAATATATGGTACATTGTATTTATTATGTCACAGTCAGTTTTTTCCTTTTTTTTTATTTAGTTATTTTACTAGACTTTTGTACCACGTTTAATCTATTTTACAACAGTCAACGTCAACAGTTATAATGTCTATGTATCGTTGTAATAGAAAGCTTGAAGACTGTTGAACTAGAATAGAAGCATAGAAATACATGTTACACCCTATTAATTAAAGATTGAGAGAGAATTTTATTTGGATGCTGTAAGCTGATTTGAAGGGCACTCTGGACTCTTACCTCCAATGGTGTTCTAGAAGTGGTTTTTGGGGCTGGTATTTTCGTGTTGATATTCTTCTGAAATCATACTTATCGATTAGCATGCACTATATTTTTTTAGAATTTTATCAAGACAGATATATATTGATCCTGACTTGAATATAAATCAATTTACACTTTATATTTTCTGTAATAATTTTAAGTGTTTAAAAATATTTGAAAAAGCCTAAAAATATAGAAAAATAAAATTCAGATAAATAAAAGAGGCTTTTGTCTCCATATGAGATCTCTTGCATAATAATTTAAACTATGGGATATTTGAAAAATCATTTGTGATAACATTACTATTTATTAACCTGAAATTTTTAAGAAAATAAAGTTTGAATGATTTCAGAAATTCAAATTTATCTAATAAAATATTTGTTCGTTCAATTTCTATCAATAATTTCTAACAATAATTATTAAACATAAAAAAAAATACCTAAAGTAGCATACATATAGTGATGTATTCCAAATTACATCTATAAAATCGAATTAAGTGATAAAACTTACCAATTGAGACAATTTCGCCTTGAACTCAGGCGGATAATTGTCACTCTCCTCGTCTTCTGCAACCGCCTTGCTGAGTCCAAAGGTTTTATTACCTCTTCTATAACTCTTGGTCGTCGTTTCAGCCATCGTCGAACTCTCCTCCGTCGTTTGCAGCTTCTTGAAGCCTCTTCTAGTGCTGGAACTTTCAGTCGTTACAACGTCGGTGGTCGATTGTTCGTTCGGTGGTATCACTTCGTTCGTTTGTTCCCTTGCCGAGAGTAGACTCGTCCCCGAAGGATTTTCAAAGTTGTTGAGATGAGCTGGACGCCTTCTTAGGGTCCAGCCAGGATTTCCATGCGATTGAGATTCGTTTCTCGAGGATTTCTTCCAATCTGTCGTGTCGTTCAAGAATCCTTCGGGCAAAACTTTCCTACCCCTGAATCCCAATCCGTGATTGAAAAAGTCTTCTTTGCTCTTTCTTCCTTGGCTACCGTTTCTACCTCTTCCTCTACCTCGTCCAGAAGATTCCGTGATTGATGTAGAAGATGTGGAAGATGTTGTTCTTACGGATATTCTTGAACTGGTTGATGTAATTGGTCTTATGGTGGTACCCATTACTTCAGAATCGGTTGTCGTCACGTCGTTGTTAGAAATTGTTGTATCTAATGCAACGGTCGTGGTAACATCTGTTCGAGAGATAGAATTTTGCAATTTTTAGCCGAAAAGATTAAAAAACAAATTTAAACTTTTAAATTTTTACGCTCACCTGCAATTATGGGCGTGGTAATATCCATTCTTGACGTTCTGCCTCTCGATCTTCCTCGCGTATCCTGACCATCTTGTCCATGATTTTCGAATCTTGTAACAGCCTCAGGAATCCTCGATCTTCTCTCCGAATTTCTCTCCCCAGCCACTTTACGTTTCACATCTCGTTCCAAAGAGCTGGCATTCTTATTCTCCAAATTTCTACCCCTGGATCTCGATCTCGTCTCAGTCGTTGAATTCCTCTTGGTATCCGAACCCCTCGATCGATCTCTGGAAATCGTATTCCTCCTGGAACTAACGATCTGCTCGTTACTCTCTGTCGTTGTGGAATCGCTGAACTTGGAAGATCCTCTTCGAGAACCAGATCTTGAGGAGCCAGCAGTCTCAGAGTCGTTCAATCTTCCACGACTTTTCGACCTTTCAGACGATCCTGTCCTTCCATTGGATTTAGACGACTCTTTAACGTCTGATCTTCTCTGAGAAGCTATGCCAAAGATGGTAGTCACGTCAGGAACCGGATTTTGCGTTGTATCGATCGCCAGAGGGATGTCGACTCTGACGCTCTCGGATTCCGATAAGAGAGGATCCGGTCCTCTTCGTTGAATAGAATTATTCTCTTTGGTGTTGATCACCTTTGATCTACCAGATCTGGTACTCTTCTCAATCCTTTCTGTCGTCGATCTACCCCTTTTAAACGAAACTGTGGTAGTTTCATCTTCGAATTTTTTATTGGTGTACCTTCTGGAAGTGGGTATCTGGGTCTTCAGATCCTTCATGGAATAAGTCGTCTGAATCTTCCTTCCGGTTCTGGATCTCGAGGATTCCGTGGTAGCCAGAAACACAGACGGTCCTTTGTTGTCCAATCTTTCAGTGCTACTTGAATTATTCGATTTTCTATTAAACGTTCTTCGAGAAATCCCTTTTGTCGTTCCCATTGTCTGATCATTGTTCTTCAATTTTGCTCCCTCGTTAGCTTCAGAGAAATATCTTTTCCCATTCCTTCTATTAATCGGCGAATCTACGCTTTTAGCGTTCTCTGTTTCCTTTCTGGAGATTCTTCTCGAATCATTTTTAATTTCCGTGGCAGAGACGTCCCTTTCTGTGGTTCTGGTCGTTCTTACGATCGAGTTCTTGGTAGAATCGAATTTTGATTCGAAATCGATCACAGACGGTTGGGTCGATACTTCGTTTGATCTTTCCAAATTGGAAAATCTCTTTGATTGAGCTGATCTTTCTCGAGCTGATCTGGATCTCGATGTTGAGGTCGATGCGGTTGTGGCTTCTTCCAATGATTTGGAATACCTCAACGTTCCACGATTTGTGGTTTTAGGATCGTCGAGCTGAACAAATTGTTAATTTTTTCTTTATTTTTATCAATCGTGATACTTTTGCCTACAAACCGTGTAAAATATATCGTTTTACTACAATTTGAATAAATAATTTTTTATTCCGTTTTATTTATCGTGAAGCAAATTGTGTGAAATCTTGTTACAAATGGATGGGTATTTTCTAATGAATTCGTATTTAATAATTTGACACATTTTCACTTTTTTTTATCTAAATGATCAAATAACAAGATATACACGTTTTCAACAATTTCCAATGTACCATTCGCGTGATTCGACGTGTTCGTTCACTTTACTCTCACTTTATAATTATCTTTCAAAATTATCAAAGCTATAATAATTATGAGCTATAACTAATTATTAATTTTATGCAACGTATCTTTTTGTATATTATATTCATTTTATTATTTATGAGATGTTTATTTAGATTTTAAAAATCGTAAATACGACTTTGATGATTAAATAATTATCAAAAAGTTATTAAGTAACTTATTTAGTTTTGTTTAAACGGATTTTTAAATTATATCGAGAGAAAGGAAGAGAGCATCAAAATGATTTATCATTTATTTTTCAATATAATTAACGTTATAATTAACGTCTATAATTTAAATTTTTTTACTCTCTACTATATAATTTAATTTGCCTAAAACAATTTCTCCTCATCTTATTCAATTTATTTAAATGCAACAACGATACAACGATACGTCATGGCAATTAAATAGCACAAATTACACGTTCAATGACCAATTAATTCGATGTGTCCACATTATTTTAAATAAATTAATTCCCCATTGACGATGTATCCATTCAGAATCAAACAGTTAAACAGCTTTCGATTCGGCTCAGACATTCAAATTTATTCAAATGTATGCTGTGATCATGATCTCCATCATCGTGATTAAACTTCATAACAATTATAGCCAAGATAAAGAAGAGTAAATAATCATCGACTTCAACGTTCGTTAGGATAATATTTCGTTCGTGAAAATTGGCTATTTAATCGGCTATTAATAATCGGTTTTCGAATTATAAGGTAATTTCTTCGAGGATCACAGCTTATAGTGATCCATTATGGCGAATATGGCGATTTTTTTATTTTTCATAATGCTACGACTTCGAGGATAAACGATCTTGCATCAACGTTTCTAATGAAATTGCAATCGATTCTTTTGTAATCCATGTTGTCAAGATAGTATTCCCCATTTGGTAGTCGTCTATTATCGAGAAAGATATAATTAAGAAAAAGAACATCATATTTTCCAACTTTTTTTTCTTTTTTTAAAGTGAAGAAAACTAAGGATTCAAGTTGAGAGTAAAATTCTTGAACGAGTTGCAAGAACTTTGTTGCTCGAGATTTATTTTTCGATAATGAATATTGAAAATGAAAATTTTACTTTGGATGCGACATTTTATCAAAAATATTTTCGATAATTCTCAAATTTTGAAAAAAAACAATTCCTGAAATTGCTTTTGTGAACTTATCTCTGCAACATTTAGCGAGACGCTGTTGATATTATTCTCATTGAAAAAATCTCAACAATTTAATTAAATACAATAATTCTATAAATAAAAGATTAGTTTTTATTTAACATTATCTAAAGGAAGATAGCTGTATTAAATAGGATGAAAATGTGTCTATTAAACGAGAAATACTTTAATTATCAAAGAAAAATACTTGGTTAAAGGTGAACTCCTATGAAGGGATGTAATTAGAGCAAAAATAAATAAAAAAAAAAAAAATCGTGCCATGTAACATTGTGACATTTGCTTTGACGATCCTGTCGTCAATGAAACGAAATTAATATCCTTAATAGGCTAACATGTAATTATAGCATAGCGATTTTCTTTCATATTTATTTTACTTTCATTCCACGATGTTGGTTATATTCTTGAAAATATAATAAAACTTTATTATAACTTATTTATAAGTTATAATAAATCTTTTAGAAGAGAAATAGTTCGTGCAATAAAATTATTAATATATTAAAAAATAGGAAATTCTTTTTTAATAATGAATCTCATTCAAATGAATGCATTTTTAATTTCTATATCTTTGAATTAATTTCCCTCTTTAAAAAATTTTCCGATGTATTTACATAAGAATCAAGGAAATCCTCTCTAACTTTATCATTGATGAGGATAATTCTCGTTTGATTAATTTCAATTAAAGAGAAACTTAATAACTTCTTGTTGTTTCATATTTTGTAATAACTTTTTTAACAAAACACTTGTGACTCTCTGTTTATATAATGCATAATTACTCATAAGAAAAAGTAACGATAGAAAAAGTTTGAAACACTCTGTATATTGATTACACTGTAATACAAAATAAAAAATCGACATTTTTAATTGAAAATATATATGTGAATGGAAAATGCACGAGAAAGAGAAAGAGAAAGAGAAATAGGTAGAACGATTACAGCACCAGGAAGAGACAACAGATTCATGAGAAGAAGTTAAGGTGAAAGCATCGCGGTTAAGGAAGATACAAGAAAATTTACAATACCTATATTTTTTAAATTAGATTCTTGATTGCTTGCTAAGTGTTATAAATTACATTACGAAGTAGTAAATAGTGATAATGATGTATGTAAGTTACGTACAGTAGAATTAAATGTACATCTTCGAAAAGACGCATCAGAATATTGTTAAAATCTGAAAGGTTTCTATCGAATTACAAGAGAAAATATAATATTTCTATTTTAAATTACAAATGTGTTTTTCTCAGATCGATCATCAATTAGAGTAATATTTCCTAAATAATTGCTGTTTTATTATTTATAAAGCTAATACATTTTTTATAATGAAAGTAAGTTCATTCAATTAATTAATGATCTTCAATCAAATATAAATTAAAAAAATTTACATATATTATTCTAAAACTATTTAATTTTATTCACAGTGTATAATTAAATGAACTTCAATTCTTGTTGTATCATTATATATTAATTTACTATGACTACATTTAATCGAATAATAGTGATTACGATAAATTATTCTTGACTCATTGCACTTCATGAAATAAAAAAAGGAATATTGATTTAACGATTATTCGCAAAACTTAGGATTAACATAAATAAGAATAACAAATAAACTTCTGAATCGATAATCATCTATAATGGATAATAAATTAACAAGTCGTCATTAAATCAGGTGAACCAGTGTTCATCTTAAATTATGATTCTATCATGTCCAATTACAATAAATAATAGTTTCGTTTATCGTGCCATTAACTATCTCCAGTCACGAATCAATTAATTAACTGTTTGATCAAAAAAAGAAAAAATGCAAATTTGATGATCTCTATAATTTTCATCGACAGAATTAATACAAGGCTATTTATTCCATCGCTTTATTATATTTATAATGACAATTGAGTTAAACAAAAAAAAAAAATTTCACGAAATAGAATTCTAAAATTATTGTTCATTGCTCGACTATTATTTCCAAGTAGTTGAACATAACATCTCAAATAGTGGCGGTCACTATAATTTTCCATCGCATTGACTTTTTCTATTACAGTCTTTCGACTGTAATAATCGTGACGGTTTGTTCAAATTCTTTAATTTAATTTAATTTAATAATATTCAATTTTGTTCCCCGTTCGTTTTATAAAATCCATCGAATACGATTTAGTGTACGATTAATTAATTAATAAATCGATCTTTGAAACGATAGAATTTTCATTTTATTGCGAAAAAAAATTTTTTTTTTCTTGTGAAAATGAATCAGATGTAAAATATCATATGTTGCAAAATCAAATTTTCTCGGTTATGAAAATTAACGGGATAATATCACATGCTACAATAGAAAGCGAAATTATTACACTTTTGTAATAATCTGATAAAGTCAATACTAATGATGATTATATCGTTATTATGAAATTTTTTAATTATTAATTGATTTAAAAAATGAAAATTCACTGAGAATATTAAAAAAAAAAAAGAAAAAGTTAATTTTGATACGAAGTATGATTTTTCTTGATCAACATCATTCAATCAAAATTAATACGAAATAATTAGAGAATGAACAATATCGCTTCTATCTTCTTTTCTATTTTTTCTCTCTTTCAACATTGATTTCCTAATGCAAAAATCATCTTATATATCCTCTTTTCATCCCCGTCAAATTTTTTTCTATCAAGATCCTTTCAGAAACCAATAGAAAACAAATTGATAATCCCACACCAACCACATCACAGAAACACGCACTAGAACTCATCATACCATTTCACCATAACCACCAGAAAATCCATTTCCTCCCGGCAAAACCACAAGCAAAAACCATCCTCCTGTCGCGTTATAGCGACTGTAAAAAAAAAAAAAAAATTAAAATAAAATCTATCGTTGCGGTGACGCAGATGAACCTTGTGAACACGGGTCAAGAGGCCTTATTTATCTAAGAATTTTTTAAATATTGCAAAGGAAACAGCACGCCTTCGCGTTCCAGTTTCGTTTATCCTTATCCACCGGCAAGACACACGTAGCGTGGAACCGATGCTGAAAGTAAAAGTCGGTGTTTCACGTCACGTTACCTAGTCAACCATGCAGCCGAACTCGAGAGCAGCCTTAAACACGGCTGGCTGAATGCGCAGTTAACTACTGCAAACAGGCGTGCAAAAGTTTCTCAAACTTGGATCGCCTGTTTTTCAACGAGACGATTTTTCTCAGGCCACCTGAGAAATCGATCGAAGAAAGATTCGAAGAAAAGAATGGAAGAATGAAAGATATAAGTCTTTTTTGCAAGTTTAGGAGGAGAGCAAGAGACAACGAGGAAGAGTATCCATCGATCGTTCCTTTCGATCGTGAAAGGTGTTTTCTTGTCTGATAAAAAGAAAAATGGATGCTGATAGAAGTGAAGGCACTTTCGCTACGATACGACGTGATTTTGTTGAAAAGATTATACTTTGGTATATAATCCTTATAAATCCGATAATCCTTTCAAAACTGAACTCTTTAAGTATGGAATAAAGATAGATTTGTGATATAATATAGTAAAATATGGAAAGGGAATAAATAAGATATGGAAAATAAAGATATACATTATAATTAGGGCGAATTTTGAGAAAGATGAAATGATATCGAGTTATTTTTCTTGTGTCACTCTTCTAGAATAATTAATGAAGTATCCTAATATGTTTTGCTAGTGACAGAAAAATAATCTTAAATAAAATTAATCGTTCGATCGTTATACTCGAAAATATTAAATACAAAGGTTAAAGAAATTAGAGATCGTTAAAAATAAAAATAATAATAAAAAAATAAAATAAATGGGTTTGTTACACGAATATTCATTAATTTCTTAAATAAGTAAAATATTAATTTCATGGTCGAGAAATGTTTCGTTATTTACTTCAAACTAATAAAATATAAAATTTATATTCCACGCCTTTTTTACTAAATTTTTAGAATATCTAGATGATACAATGATATATTTCAAAATGATATTTTCCACTAGTGTCCTACTAAATATATTCTTTCGCTTCAAACAACTAATCAAAATAGTTTTTCACTTGTTTAACATAAAAAGAGAAACTTTGCCCGAATACGACCTCGATTTTAATACTGCACAACGACGTGCAATGAAAATATAACGAGTTGACAGCATAATTCATAATAATTCAAAATTTTCACGTCAACTTTCTTTATCTTAATAGAAAATCAAGTATTAAAACGAAATCAAAATTTCACAGAATTTTCCACTTCTATTTTGTATAACTAAACCGAACTATCATCCACTCTTTAAACATAAATCATCTAACTATTCCTCGAGAACGGATCCTGAGAACTATTAATTACATTTTCACAATCTACCATTAGTAACAGAGATTCTAACGTATCACCCTCGAGGTAAAGTATTTATCCCAGAATCTTCTCGATCTTCAACAGCTAAATGATACTTGAGATTTCGTAATGTTGAACAGATGAAGTTAAAAAAACCGTATAGAAAAATTAACTGTATGAATAATACTACGAATATTATATCTCCACGTCGAAATTACGTCTGTACTCGACTTCGAAACAAAGTCGAATGACGATTTCCTCTATTCGATGTAAACAGAACGGTGATTAAATCTTTATAATGTTGATATACAAATTCGTGGAAAGAGCGTGTTTAGAACGAAACGTTTAGAGAACGTTCTTCTGTAAATATTTTTCGATTGAAATTGGTTGGAATATATTATTATATTATATGAAAAATCATCAAGTATCTGCACTTTTTTAATGCATGCATTACATTCACCTCGATTTCGAGACAAAGAATCGTGTTCCGATTTCCAAGGTTAAAATTATTGCGAAATCTTTTATCATTTTTACCTTTTTTTTTCTTTTTTTTTTTAATCTTTTTAGATCTCGTGCCTTAGATTGATTTGCATTGATTCGATCTTTGCTCGGATTAATACGAAAAATCAGATAACATCGGGTTGTTTTTTAAATCTTTACGTACAATAAAATTGGCAATTGATTATTTCGAAATGAAAATCGTAGTAATTTTTGTTAAATATTAATTTAACAAAAGCGAAAAATTTTTTTATATCCGAAAGGAAAATTATATTTCATTTTCTAAGACATATTTATCTAAGACATATTATTTTTTTCTTATTTCAGATATGGAGAATTTAAATAAATTAGAGTTGGAATAATTATTTGAAGAATTTTAATCTACGATTTCTTTTTTATAATTAATATAATCTAATATATCTCGAAATAAAATTACAAATAAAATGATACAAAATTATTTTTTTATGCCAATCTTCCAAAAAATATTTCAACCATATGTTTCAATTTTTTCCATGAATGTACGTATTCAATTACATTTTCATAATATAGTGAGAAAAAAAAATTGGTAACAAATAATCTTGAATTTTTCCTTTCGAACGAAGATTGCACGAAGATACTTGCAACACGAATACCTCCTGTATGCAATTACAAATTGCTTGTTTATTTGCGTAATTGGAAGACATGGAATCAAGATTTTTGCTTGTTAAAAAAATCTTCTTGTTCAAACTCCCATCATTGGTAATTACGAATTGCGTCCCCTTTGATTATACAAGCATGCAATGTGTAACAGTAACACGAAATGGCAAAATACAATTGGATTGGCACGATATTCCAACGATTAGATGAAAATGTAAGCTATAAGGCTCTGGTGCGAAAGATTCGTGTTAGATTTCTGTGTTCAATTAAACACACACGGTAGTGAAGTAATATTGTTACGTTAACAGGGCAGATATAATTTATTCCTGATAGACGAAATAATAGATTCGATAAATATGTTGCACAAGCCGGTTAATGGATTTTACAGTGAGAGTTGAGGCATTAACATGAAAAGTGAAGAAATATTCTAGTTTCTAAAGAAAATTTTTTATATAAATTTTTCTGGAAGAGAATTGTGCAAAACAAGGTCGAGCTTGTGAATATTTTTAATAGTTGTTTTCAATCAAATTCAATTTGATTGATTAACTTTGATATACAATATTTTATATTAAATTCTTAACAAAATTAAATTATTGTTATATCATTTCCTTAAAAATATTTGTTCTAATATATTTAATCATTCTGATTAAAAATTTTATACAGAATAATTTCATTTTTTCACTTATATATTGAAAAATAAATCCCAAATCAATTCTTTGTCAACGAATAAACTTGAACTTTAATCATAATCGAATTCTTTGTTACTTTTATTAAGCCATTCATTTTCTATGGATTTCTAAAATCTTATATAAACAACCAAAAGAATTTGCATGAACTATTAAAAATAAAAAAAATAAAAAAAATAAAAATAAAACTATTATTTAAACATATTGAAATGTATTCATTATATTCATTATATAATGTGTTTCAACGATATAAAAGACAAGATTACCTTTAAAAAAATAACATAATATTTCTGTTCATCTCATAAATATAGACATGTATCATTTACACAATGAATGAATTAAACCTGTTTCTCTGCAAAATATTAAAAACAAACAATAAATCATCGATATCTCAACTTTAAAAAATGAAAATATCAGTTTTTATCATCTGTCCACAGATTTTAAGTAAAGAGCTGAATAAAAAAAAGCAAAAACTTTCAGCTCGCCTTTCATGACCCAGTTTTAAAAAAAATTTATGATCATATGATCCAGGTACATTCTGACGCAATAACAATACATTTCAAACCGTATCATTCAATTGATAAAACAATATACGACACTGACAAAATTTAATTCCCCTGAGGAAAACGAGGCTTGTGCTCAAAAGCCTCGATTCCATTGTACAAACTCCACGAGGATCTCAAGTTTTCCCCTTCTTTTTGTCATGATATCATGTTCGATTTGTATTCCATTAAATTCTGAAAACGAGGCGATCCCCGCCTATCTGAAACAACTTTACAGCTTCCCTCTGAGGGAATACCTTTTGTTGAAGAACAGCTATTCCTCGATCCTCAGTCTGTCTATCCATAGCGACTCACTCGTGCGTAATATCGTGCTGCAAATTATTGAAAAAAACGTATTACGTTGACAGCGGTGAGAGGCTATATCCTCGAAAGTAGACCGCTTCGCAACTACTAAAGTCCGGAATTATTTTTTGATCTCCTTGAATACATTTCTCCAACTATTTAAAATATTTTATTTTCTTTCTCTTTGCAACTTTTCTAACATGAATATGAAAGAAATTATAATGTATAATTGTTAATTTTGTTAATTTGACGAAGCACTAAGATTTAACTAGATGAGAAAGAAAGAAGATTGTTTGAAATTATTAATTTCTTAATTCTACAATTTTTAATATCGTACTTGAGATATTTCAGATTTATAAAAATAAAATGATGGTTTCATAATTTTTTTAAAATAATAAGATTAATTATTCTAAAAGCTTCATTCAATTCGAACTTACGCTTATCCCAAAATAATTCGAATTTGCAAAGATGTGATCTACACTTTTTAAATAATTTTAAATTTTTATCTTTCCAACATTTTTTAAAGCAATAATAGGTACGTGTTATTTAAGAACGAAACGATTCAAGGAGAACAAAATCGAACGTTCCAATATTTAAGCGCATTGCCCTTGGATTTCGACAGGGTTCCAAACAGTTTGCATCTCAATCAAAAGTCTACTTTCACTGTTTAGAATTCCGACATCGGTGAATCTGCAACACGGTCGATTATCGGGTTTACGAGTTAGAACTACGAAATTGGCACTCTCCCAAAGCCAAAGGATCGATTATCACCGTCTCGATTTAACCTGCAAGTACACTCGGGTAACGATGAAATTATTCATGGAATTATTAGTGATTTTTCATGTCGTTTGACTCCGTGACATGAACGTGATTTCACTTAACCGCTGCAACCACCACCAGAAGATGATGATGGAACCTTTTGTCCAGGCTCGTGACTCTATGAACCTTTTCGATTCTTTCACAGTTACTTAAGTGGATGTTAACTATTCGTTGTTGCAATATCGTGTCAAGTGGTATAACATCGAAATAACGTTGGGCGTACGATGAATTTTACGAAATTAAAATTATGTTCTATTTAAATAGCTTTTTGTTGTAAGTGACGTAACTATTCAGTCTGTTGTAATTCTGTCAAGTGGAATAATAATTTTGAATTATCTTCTGTTCAAATATTCTTTTCATTATAAATGCTTGTTCACTGTGTAATTCTGTGTCAAGTGATATAATATCGAAATATTGGATATACTCGAGAATTGAATTATTTTCTAAATTAATAAAGTTGTTATAAATTGGATTTGGAACTTTTTTGGAACGAGGAAACGATAAAAAGTTAATTTAAATTTTTCTTGCATCTGTATATAATTCCTTTTCCGAAAACTTAAAATCGAAACTTTATTACATTCATTTTTACAATACCAATCATGAATGTACAAATTTATTAATATTTCGAGGCAAGCTGATTAAATTTCTGAAGTTAGATTATTATTTTAAATGCTACTTCCCAATAAAATAAACAAATAATATAAAAAGATTTAATAAAAGAAAGAGAGAATCGGAACTAATAATTTTATCAAACGGTAAACAGATTACGCAATGAAAAAATATATGAAATTTTAATCGAGTTAACAGATATATACGAACGACACACGTTAATATGTAGAAGCGACCTAAAAAAACTGGTTCGAAAAATCCAAGGTGTGGTTCTCGTTGGCCCAGTAATCCAGAGAGGTCCTTTCACGCATGATCTGCTGTATCAAAGCTTCGTTAAGAAATTTTCGACTCTCATTTTATAAACGCAATATATGTGCAACGATGTGCTGTTTCCAAAATCCTGTTACACCCTGCCAAAAAACGTGTCCTATTTTTTAAATCCTTCCTAGTTCAATTGATCCGTAAATTTACAATCGAATTTATACGTGTCTCACTTTGGAATTGTAAATTCCGTCGTCGAATAAATATTCATCGAAATTCTGGAATACCAGAAAAGAAAACGTGTATTTCTTAACTCTAAAAAAGAAAGATAGAGATTTCGATGATATGATCAAATTTGCAAATTTTTGATTTGATCAAAAAAAAATGGAAAGTTCGTTCCTTCTGGCGTTTAAAGAGATGAAAGAGAAATTGACGGAAGCGAATTAAATATCCCTATTTGAGATATTAAAAAAAACTTCATCTCTGAAACGAGACGTCGTAATTTTTATATTATTCCAATTTTTTTGACAATTTTTTGATCGAATGAATTATGAAGTCATTGAATTCTGCATTGAAATTGTTGTTACACTTATCAAATTGACGATAACACGAGAAATCGTTTTGATACCATTATGTTATTCTACATAAACCCTAATTTTTTTCCAATTTAAATTGTTTTAAGTTTCAATTGTCAAAAGATAAGTTTAAAGATTTAATATTTTAATATTGCATGTTTTTTATATTTTTTTTTAGAAATTTAAGAGAAGAAACGATCGATAAAGAATATAGATCAAACGAGTTTTGTATCCACATGTATTCGATTGAAATCACGACGACCTTTAATACAAATTCGAATGGATCAACTTTCTATGGGGCCCCAGGCAATGGAAATCCCCTTTATCATTTACCTCCATGCAGAATTTGTAAATTATACTACCAATGTCTTCTATTATGTTCTTTTATCTTTAAGTGATTGATCTAAATACTATGTATATATTATTCCATCAAGATGATGGAATAATGTATCTTATTTTAATATTTTTTTTTTTGCAAGATTTCTATGAATCATTCTTTTATATTAATGAAATGTTCAACATGTTAATTTATAAAGAAATAATAAAAAAATGTTGTTTAAAAAATAATAAAAAGAAATTGACGATTATAAAGCTGTTTTTTTGTTTTTGTATTCAGTTCTTAATCGAATATGAGATAATAAATAAAACATACAACAAAGAAACAAGAATATATTATAATTCTTGATTCCATTTACGTTTCATAGATTTTATAGATAATAAAACAATTGAAACATTAAGCAAGATTTCACTTTAAACGATGTTTGAAGCGTAAAAAAAAGTTTAACAAGATGTGAGTAATACGCTAATTGACGTGATTTAACAAAGAATTTTCTTTTTCTAACAATTTAAATGTTTACACATACGCACTTGAAATGTTGAAATAATTTTATTATTTTTTTATATTGAAAAATATAATAAGATGAATTATAATTTAATAGTGATACAAGACTTAACAAGGTAACATTATATATTAGCAATTAAAATTAATTTAATTAAATGACAAATTTCATTTTTTTCATGAATTTTTATATTATTACTAAATAATCTTGCTATATATAGTTTCAGATCAATCAAAAGATTGAGCAAAGTGAAATTTAATTTCTGAATTATTTAGAGTGATCTATTTGACATATATTTTTTATTATGTCATACCATTTTGCAATTACTATGGACATCTAAAATTATGCAAAATAGAAATCGTAGAAATCAAAAGAGAAAGCAATATTTACATTTATTCGAAATCTTTTTTTTCTTTTCATTTTCTAAAAATTTAACGACTTTTTTGAATATCATACACAAACAAATAATGTCATTATTCGAGGAGGAATATGGAAGAGATTGATTATCGCGTCATATTATGCGATCACTTTCCACTTAACTATCACTTCCGATCAACAACTTCCGCCTTTCCTTTGTAATTATTACAAATCAGAAATTAATAGTTTTATGGAATGTTATTTTTCTATAAATCTTTTCTTTTCTTTTTCTTAAAAATAGAACTAAGTCGCAGTATTTACGTTTTATTAAAAATTTAAGATATACGAACTTTTACATTTTATATTCATTAATTATGAAATGTTTTAATTTACATTACTTTCTCCATGAGAAGTAAAAATTTTGATATGAATATGTAAAAAAAATGTTATAAATATGCAATAGCCAATTTTATTTTTAAATTAAATAGGGAAATACACCGTACGAAGAAAGAAAAGATCAATCGTAAACTATGAAAAATAATAAATATAAAAATCGTTTTCGAAAATTTGAATTATATTTGATTTTCGTTCATATAAACGCACTTTTATTTCACAAAAATTAATTATACAATAGAAATATAAATTGTGATTGATACATACACGTGGCATTAAGCCATGAACTGCCTTTTTCTCTAAAATTCACGAGGAATCGTCCTCCTATTAAAGAGCTCTAACCAAAAAGTAAGTACCTACTTACAAGTTGCGATTTTAAAGCGCCATTATGAATAATGGAAACGACGATGTTAGCACGAATTATGCAAAACTCGAGATTCACACGTTACATCTAATTTTCCGATCTCGTGATCCTGATGAATAATGAAACTATATTATGCTAATACAGCAATTTTCAATGTGATGATCTTTACATGGTGAACTTGTGTTGAAATCGATGACAGATATTCGTAGACAATTCGTGTACAATTGGTCATGAAAGTGTTGTTGTTCCACTTAACTTTAAGAAAACTAGAAAAACCGGAAAATGAGAAAATTACGACACTTTGAGTAAAAGTGGGAATAGTCCAGATCCGTGATACCCTATTCTTCAAAATGCTAAAACTTCTTTTAATATCAAAACACGAAGAAATTCTTTCTTCGTTTTGATATACCTATAATTAATAAAAATTTAATATATTCATAATGAAAACATTCTTGATCCCCGTCGCATAATTGCTTGAAAGAACTCAAACCAGTTACGTATGAATGAATCGAGCAAACTTAATTACAGACAACACCATTGTCGATGATGCAAGTCAAAAAGCAATCTGCAGCATTATGTACAGTATGAAGCAATTTTCTAAGAAGCAAGAAATTTCAATTAATTTTTTATCTCTCTTTCTTATTTATTTTATATGCGCATTAAAGAAAAAATAAATAAATAAAACGGGCTTTGCTATGCAACTATTTTTATTCTTCCATATCAATTCTTCCCTATTTTCAATCGAATTCAATATTTAACTCATTCTAATTGTATACAGTTCATTTTTACATCTACATTTCAATAAGATGGATTTCCAAGAAGTTAAAAATCATTCGAATTTAATTCCCGAAACTTAAACCTACAACAATTGCACGATAAAACAGCGTAATGTCGAACGATAACAACGATATAATCACGAAGGGAATTAATTGGCTTTGTTTTTTCTAAGATTGAGGAAAAGAAAAAAAGTGAAAATGAAATTAAATGTAAATACGACGAACTCACGTGCCAGAATGAAAATTGCAAACGCTAGAATCGCATGACGGTGCATACAATGAGATACCTCGAAGGATGGGCGCGATGACAATGGTGAAAGAGAAACATGGAAAATTGGAAACAGTGCCAGAAGATCGACGTGGATCGCTTTTACATCGGTCAATTGTGTGCGGGAAATCAAATGGAAATCTGGGCGAAACGAAACGCGAAATAATTGTCGACGGTTGTCTCTTTATTTCACCTTTGTTGCTCTCGATTTCTTTCGAGTTACAAAGGAACGTGGAAACACCGGAAACGCGTGTATCTCTTCTGGGATGGAAGTTTCTTCTGGCCAAATCGTCATAACTTAACGAGACAATTTAAGCGATAATAATCCATTTGAAAGTCTATTTTGAGAGAAAATAAATAATAAAGTATGAGTATAGAAAGAATTGTGAAATGTTTTATAATGAGGCAATTACAAATAATTAGAAAAATGTAATTTATGTATCTTTTTTCTTTTCTTTTCTTTTCTTTGAATAATTTGTCCAAAAGAATTTTATTAATTTGTTAATTATTATTTGAGAAATTGAGAAAATCGAGGAATTAACGAAGAAGAAACTTAAGATTTTTATTATCGAATAATCACTATCTCGTTTAACAGTCTATTCTTATAATTTAAATCTTTCAAAAAAAAACTTGATCTAAAATAAAAAAAAATAAGACAAACCCAAAATAGACTCATTTGTCAGAACTTTAACATAAAATAAAGAGTTATTTTACAGGATCTTACGGATTATTAAGGAATGTAATATTCTTATGTTAAAATCTAATTAAAAAAATCATTCAATTCGATTCACTTAATTTTTTTAATTTAATTCAACTTTATGTTGAAGAATTTTCCAATCAAGCATCAAATAGAATGAATGGAATAACAATACGATGATTCATGAAATTTGTAATTATTATACGAATCGTTTCATAGATAACGAATGGAAGAAAAAAAGGAAAAGTGGAAAAAATAAATAATAATATAAAGAAAAATAAAAACTACGCGAAGTTCAGGAAGTTAGTTGAACTAAGCCATGCAGAAGAAACGCTTTCTCCGAAAGGAAAACCTGATTTAGATTATGCTTATGCACGCTTGTGCAAGATGCTAGGTTCATCGATGTGCATCTATAGATACACACTTTTAAACGATCGATAACTGTGTGTTTGTACCGGTGCATATGGATGCACTTGCTCAAATGAGAGGTTCGAAGTATCGGACAAACGATAGTCATTTGCGATTCGTCGCACTTGGTAACATTGAAACGATCATGTGTATACGATCCTTAAAGAAAGATGGAAATGCGTGAAATTTACAGATATTTCATCAGTATACAAAATCATTGCAAATATTCAAGAAATAACAATACGTAGCTTATTAAAAATTTCCACGTAGCTTGTTGAAAGTTTCCATTTTATTTCAATTTATATTTGATCCTTTGAAATTCTGAGTGTGGAATTTTATAGCCTAAGAAATTAAAAAAACTACGTATGAGAGATTATCGAAGAAAATGTTGGATGGTTAAATGATTCTATGAAAAATACTGATGAGAAAAAGATATTGTTTTAGTGTTTTTTTTTTTCTTTTAAATTTGGCACAACTTTTCTTGAAAATACTCATCAATATACTTTCTTCAGATAATTATCATGACTCTCTATAAAATGTATCTACTATAATATAAATGACAATTAATCATACTTACTAAAAAAAATGAGATATTATTGTTTATATACATCTGATATGAAGATTAACTATATAAAACTATATTCATATTCAAAAACGAAGAAGTTCGATTGCAATCATAATTCACAATTTCCTTCCTGATTATAATTTGAATGATAACCATCGTTAGACCACAAAATAACTTCAACTTGCGTTAATTGCAAATGGACTCGTACAACAGTGATGCAACAGAATGCACGTAATGCAACAAGTTAATGCAATGTGATATATTAAACGTAATCTTGCAACAAGATTAGAGACAAGACGTATAAGTAAGCTCTTAGTTTCAATCATGAAGAACTAGTCTCCAGAAATGGACGAAGCAAGGAAAAAATTTTTCTTCATTATTCAATCAATGTTATATACTTGAAATACTCGTTTCGACATTAGTGGTTGTTTCAGTTGTTAACGAAACTAATTTTTCTTAAAATAAGAATTTCGGCATTCATCATTAACGATGATTGATAAAATTTATAAACGAGCTATTAATTTTTACAATATTAAACATTTTTATAACATCAAGTATTGAAAATCATCGAACATAAGAATTTTTCAAGTTTAATTATTATATAAAAGACTATGAGCAAGAAAGAATATAATTGTTTGTCTTTATTATATGTGCAACAAATAAAATATATTCCATAGAACTATCTAATCATATACTCGAAATTCTCAAGAATAAAATTGCAATTAAATGTTTGTAATTACAAATTGGAACAAATAATCAAGTTTCACATATCTATTATATTTTATGCAAATGTAACATTCCTCTAAAATATTAACTCATTTAATTGCTAAAAAAACCATCACATTGAAGAATGTTCGAACTATATCATTTTATTCTTTAGAAATAAAACTCTTTTCAAAAAAAAAGCTATTAAATGTCAACCTAAAAGGAGAACTTCCTTTCTTAACTTTTTCTACCTTGAATTTTCAAAAATTATTTTTAATGCCCTAATTAACATAAAATCCAATTAAAAACACGCGAATCTTATTTAACCCATTTCCATGATAAAGCATCTTAAATTGCGAAACTTGATTCGATACATTCTTCGACATTGTGGACGATGGATGCAAGGGGAAAAAATGCAAATTAAATACAGACAGATTCTCGACACGCTCCAATTTTTTTCTCTTCCATCAATAATCGATCAAGGATACCCATATCCTATTGATGAGATTGATAAGAATAATAGAAATCCCGTAGCAAAAGTGGACGACCTTGGACCATGCACCTTATTCCACAAGACGATTTATATGCTCGAAATGTTAATGCTCTTTCGTAATTATACATGATCATTGGATACACGTATCTATAATGTAACAAGAGGGATGTTGCAAAGCATCTGATAGAAAAACTGATCTAGATTAATAAAAAAACTTTCTTTGCACAATCTTTCTCTTATCCACAATACGTGTCTCCTTCTTATCCAAGGTTCATAGAAATTTCTCTTATGCAACGACGCTCGATAAATATAATTTGATTGCAATTAAACTGGATTTTACGAGAAAATTATACTTTCAACGCTTTTAATCAAGCTATGAATATGAAGAAATGTCGATTTTTTTAATGCGCTCAATATTTATCCGCTAGACGATCTTAGATAATATTAGCATATAAGAAGAAAGAGATATTTTTCCTGGAGTGGAGATTGGAGATGGAATTGTAATCTTTTATTAATGGAAATAGAAATAAATAACAATGGATTATTTTGACGAATGATATCAACTGTGATGTGAAACTTTATCACATGTATATTAGTTGCATTTACTTTTTGTTTCTTTGTTTTCATTTGTTTGTTTTAATAATAATTCTTTTGAGAGAAAAGGTATTATAATTTGAAATGGATCGAATCGTTTCTCGCTTATTGATTTGGTAAGAAGAATTTAAAGGATTTGTGGGGAAAAAAAAATATTTGTACGTAATTGTATTGATCTGATAAACCGCAAAGCGCAGAAACTTTCGCTGCAAACTTATTTTGCGCAGAATTTTAATTCGGCTCCGCGAATCATTATTATAACGTATATCCGTGTAAACTTTCATTATTCAAGGTTCGCGGTCATATTCTTGGGATAGAACAAAGACCCATTTTTCACGAAAATCCTATAAAACGTATCTTACGAAACGTGCAACTATAATATAACAAATCAAAACTACATTCAATGCTAACAAATTAAAAATGATATCTGGCACATTCTTTCAAGTTTCGATTTAAGTATTACATTTTTGCAATATAATTCTTTTTAAAGAATATAATCTTCTTCATCGTACTGCAGGATTATTTCTTAATTAGAAACTTCATTCGGTTACAAAAGGATCATTAAATAAACTATTAAATAGATTTGAGAAATATATAAGCCAAACTATAACAAGCTAATAAATTAATTTATTTTTCTTAATTAACGCAAAAACTTATTTGAAACATAAAACAGTAGCAATTAATATCTCGAAGTAACTTCAAGATAAATTATTTTTAACCACCTCATCCTTATCCTAATTATAACTTAACAAATGTTTATTATATAAAAATTTTAAATATACGATCTCAGAATCTCACGTAATATCCAAAGCAAGCATATTAATATTTAAACGATGAAACAGATTTTTATTTCCATTTGTGAAAATTGTACTTGTGAAAATACTGATAATCAGTCACTTAAACGATCGAGTTCAAATATTCCCTTATCTTTTTCATTGCTTCACAAAATAATCCAGTATTATAATCTATTATTACTTTTTTTATTATCGAAACAGCCCCTTACTTGACGAAACGAAATCCGCTGACCTCATCCTGCTGCTTCTTCTTTTCGCGTTGCGATTCGATTGCGCAAAACCGAGCAAGGAATACGAAATGCCGTAACACGGGAAGCAACGCCTGTAATAGATGTGTAATTTAGATTAAGGATGGTACGATGATGTGCATTAACTTTCAGCGAGATCAGGCCGTCCTTTCCTCCTCGAATCCTTCATCAACGAACGGATCGGCATAATAATAAAATATTTCCAGGCCGATTGCGTGTTTGCAATAGTTACAAAAAGATAGAATCGATAACGGCCGTGCTATTTTTTGATTCGAGATACGGTTAAAAAGATTTGCCAACCGAGTTTCTATCTTGCGTTAATCCGTCGAGAATCAAAGCATGAAATCGAATTTAAACCTGTTTTCGAATTGATGAACTTTGAGGAAAAATCGATCAAAAGGAATCTGTGTGTATAATATGTATTTCATAGAATTTGAATTAAGTTTAAGAGGGTTTTATTAAGAGGGTAATTAGATCTAAGCTATGCCAACTTTAAAATGGTAAATCTGTTAAAGTTGTTACTCGTATTATCTTATTAGAGAAAATTTCGATGTGATTCCTGGAAAATGATTCTAAATTTTTGGTAATATAGAAATTTATTGAATAATTTGGTAAAAATTATTGGTAAAAGTAGATTTACCCTTGTTATTCGTTATTTTTCTAAAGCATCTAGAAAATTGGAATGAAATAAACTTTAACTGTTATT
This sequence comes from Apis dorsata, assembly GCF_000469605.1. Lineage (NCBI taxonomy): Eukaryota > Metazoa > Arthropoda > Insecta > Hymenoptera > Apidae > Apis > Apis dorsata. Next base: position 377,807 of record NW_006263852.1, on the reverse strand, counting down.
TAACGCCATATTGCGTAACACGAAAGCAAATAAACAGACAAATAAGCTAAATTTTCTCACTAATTAAACAGAAATGAAAATAAATCTTGGTAACAGAATAAGTTATGATGACCCATTTTTTACCATTAATGAAACATTATTATTTGCTTCTAGGAATAAGTGCTTTTTACCACTATGAAAGTCGGTCATTCAAGAGTTATTTTCAGCCGATTGCATTCGTGTTCGAAATATCGTGCATTTGTTCAACAAACTTCTAAATGCCAAACGTGTTTAATCAAAATTTTTGAAATAGAGTTCAAGTGTTAAAATATTTGCATAATCACGTATCTTTTTCCATAAATCCATGAAATTCTTCGCAAATTGAGAATATTTAATTATCGAACACGAAATACCATGTATCACGATTCGAATCGAATTAATTAACCTAAGCTAATTAACGTGTGATTAATCGCATTAAACGGACTGGTAATACACGTGATACCGTATCGAAATTTAGAATAGATAATCCTGCAAAATGCGAGCTCTCTGCAACGTATAAAGTTTATTAAACGATTGATACCTGAGCGCTTTGTATAACGGGTGAACGAAATAGAATTTATTTATCCTGAAAATTCTTTGTGAATTTTTTAAAGAAATAACAGGGTGAACGTAAATTAATTTTTAATCAAGAAATTGGAGGATAAATATATTTTTAATTGATCAAATTTCTAAAAATAAATAGTACAGATATATTTGAAGACATATCTACAAATATAGATTTAACAAAATATAATATTGTAACAGATAAAAACTATCAGATATCTTTTTATTTTTTTCTCTGAAGTATTAAAATATCTGATAAGGCAATAATCGATAAGAAATAACTTAAATACTATTAGTTCTAGGAATATAGATATATCTATAAAATATATATATTTATAATAACATTTGTACCGAAATAATTTTTCTATGAAAATATCGATTACATAAATACGATCTACTTTATAAATGTGAAGTGATCATCATTGATATAATGATATAAGAATTCAACACAATAATATTTTGGATTTACGATTTATAATAATTGTACTAATTATTTACCGTGATTTTTTCATGAGAATTGAATATAAAATAATATAACTCATCACAATAGAGATGAAATTATGAGGAATCGGCCTATATTTTGAAAAATTCTTCAAAAAATTGGAGATCATAAACAGATTTCAATATAAAAAAAAATTCAATAACTTTCACTCTTAATATGTATAAATATTCATCAGCGAAAAATAACTTAATAAATTCTCGAGAGCAACTTTCAAAAGTTTTACTCTCAAATATATTTGCATCCTTATTTCTAGATATCTTGTTTTAAGATGCATACAATTGAGAGAAAAATTCTCGAGAATCATTTCGAAATGAATATTTATTATCAATTTTCATTCGAAAATATATCTACTTACAAAAAATAATCTCGATCAATCAACTCTCTCAAATCATTATTTACCTTAGTTCTAATCCTCATTAATTATCCCTAACTGAGTTAATCCAATAAATCGAGAGACCTATCGAGACCAAACAAATACAAAACTCCATTCCAATCATATTTTCCATCCACTTCAATAACGATAAAACCACTATTCCATAACACGCATAATCGTATCCGGTTGGAATCCTATCCTATCAACCATTCAGCAATCCAACAGACTGTGTAAACACCTACCTATCATTCGTCACGTGAAAATAGTCAGCGGTTGGAAAATTTACGACCACCCGTTGTATTATTCGCAACCGAGAGACCAGCGCACGACTAGGCGTGGTCCACACGAACCTGCACCTCTCTTTTCTTCCTTTCTTTTCTTCCTCTGTATCCATTTCTGTTCTGTATCTCTCCGCTATCGAGCCGCTTCAACCACGGAATTCGAGCACGTAACACAATACACCGTTGTGTTCGTACGAATTTTCGGTGCAAATTTCGTTGCAAACTCGCTCTAATAATGGAACGAAATAATAATGCGGGAGACAAGTTAACAAGAAAAATATTTCACCGGTGTTTCGAGAATAATTTGGAAATAATTACGTAAGAGAAATAGAGGATGAAGTATTGTTAGATTAGAGGAGATTTTGATCGATGAATTTGTTTATGCTGATGATGTAATTAATTCGATACGCATCGAGTAATTGTAAGTTTAATATAACGTGATAGAAAAAAATCTATTTTGTGGGAATGGAGTAATGATCGTAAGATTTATCTTTTTTAATTAAAAATATTTGAATTTAAGAACAAACGAGTGTGAGAGTCGAGAATGTACTATGTTTTGTTTGGAAGAAATTTTCTGAAAGGAATACGAATCTTAATTATTAGTTATTTTCCATATTTATTGTACAACTATTGTTTTTATATTTGCTCAAAGAATTTCATACTTATGGTATATTTTAAATATTTCGATAATTAAAAGAATCGAATTTTGTAATGTTCGAGCCTTAAGAAATAACGATCCATTCGAGTTTAATCTTAAAGAGGATGTGGTAATTTAATAGTATTATAATGAGAAATTTGAGATATAATCAATATATGGAGTAACTAAAATAATTGAAATTCATTATTTAAAGTTTAGAATATTTATAATGATTATTTATTGGAGAAAGATATAAGATTCTGATGAAATTTTGGTCAAATTAAATTCTGACAAATAAAAATAAATGAATGGATGGAACACTTCCCTTTTCCCTTTCCTCTACAAGTAACCTAGCAAATGCATCTAGCACAATTGGATCATTATTAAACTTTCCAATTCGACGTGGCTAGATATTTATGAGTTACATGAACGATGAAAGGATTCATGGCGGTCATTTTTTCAATCGAAAAACACGTTTCGATAACCTTTGCGGTGAAGGAATCAAAGAATGTTCAAGAAGATCGTCGTTCGCCATGATTGCATCGCGTGTAACATCGAGAAATCGGTTCAAGGATTAAAAGATATCGATCTTTATCTCTTCATTTTATAATGTTCATCATTTTTAATATGCATGTCAAATTGACATTAAAATGAGAAAAAGTTTAAATTCTTTTTATATAAATTAAATATAAATATAAGAATCTTTTAAGAAGAGAATAAAAAATGAGAATAGAATAAAAAAAATATATTACAACTTTATAATAATAATAAGAAATTAAGAATAGAATTTTAATTTTCATCATATATGAATTTTCAATCATGAATTAAAAAGAAAAGTTATGCACTTAACTGTAATTTCTAAACAAGTATCATAACTACTTCTTAAGTCAGAGGACTATTACTTTCCATATTACCTCCTACGCTTCGTATACATACTTCGAATTAAATTTCCATTAAATAGACCTGACATAACTATTACAATAAAAACGTGAAGTTTACTGACATTTCGCTAGAAATGTTACTATTCCTCTTACTTTCTTTTTATTATGTAATTTTTCGTAAATAGATAAAATAACTCAAAGAAACAATTTCCAAATCATTTAATCAGAAAAATATATTTCATTCGGAAAAACTAATTTTCGAAATTCAATAATGAATAAAATTAAACAAATCAAATACAAAATCTTTCGTGAAATACAACAAACAGATCGATATTTTTTTCCCTTCGACGAAATGGAAGGGAAATAAGAATAAACTCGATCTCCATTAACATTAATTTTATGGAAAGTAAATTCGTCTATTCAAGTCGCTTTCTATCGAGAAACGAACGTCACGTTCCTATCTCTTTAACTAATATAATTAACTTCTTTCCCCTTTACAATTCTCTCGTCTCGATCTCTTCTCGATCCCGTTCGATCATTTTCTACGTTCGACTAATTTCTAAATAACAGTTTACCAGTCGCGCACGAAAGTTTGTAGCACCAAACACGAGCGTTACAGTGAAAACTGCCAACTTCCTATCGCGATTTACCAACACCTTGCGATTTTTCCGACCATTTTCACGATTTCTTCGTAACGATATCCTTGCTAAATCACAATTAGGACAACATGAGATCAACGCTTTGAAGAGATCAACGAGAAGATAGATGAAGATGCGACTTAACGACAGTAAGAAAGGAAACGCGTAACATTCTCGATAAAACATGAGAGGATTTCCTTTTTCAAACGAAAATAGTCGTCGTAATAGAGGATCTTTTTTTTTTACAAATAACTCGCTTCCTCGATCGTTAATTGTCCGTGTGTGTTTACGAGATTCGATTACGAGACGTTATTCAAATTATAAGGATTAATCCGTTCCAGCGGCGCGATAGCCTTCGTGGACAATGAAAGAAGAAAAAAATGAATTAACACCGCCACCATACCAAACATTGTACGCCCGCAACACGGTATCCTTGACACGGAATTGAGATACTCTTGGTTTTGAAGGGAAAAATCGCGATTGATTGAAAAATACTAAGATAAAATTATAAAATATGTAATTCGATCGAATTTTTTTATAAGTATAATATAACGATACCTTGAATTTTTTAATCAAAATGAAAAGGAAAATATTGTATATTGTAACGAATATTGCAATAAATATATTTTATAATTTCGATGGAATAATGAATGACTCCATTTTGTGAATATATCTCACTAAACGATGGTGTAATTTAATAAATGAACTTACTTAAACACTTAAAACTACATTTAAAGTGCTCTGTCTATCGAATCAATGTCGAAACGTTTAAAAAATTGCATTAAAAGTTATAGTCTCAACTAAACTGTGAATAATTTTCAGAATAATTTGAAGTTTCACGAAGTGATTGGCCATCTCTATTTAACAACTACGAAATAGTCAAGACTTTTGTGAATACATTCACGATAAAAAATATAATTCTATTGTGAAATCTTTCATGTTTATCTTACAATGTAATTGCCTATAATAAAATTTTAACAGATTATTATTATTATGTAATAAAATATGCTCGTAACGATTTCATACATTTCAATGAGAAGATAAATATTATCATTAATAAGAATGAAAGAAAAAAAAAAATAATATAGAATAAAAGTAACCAAAAATATTAATCGTGTGTTGAGATATCATTAATTTAAATTTTTTGCTCCCACCTAAATGAAATTTTTCAGAAACAGACTTTTTCAAGATAATTGTCCACTTACCTGAGTACTGCGTTCACGAAGACCTTCAGTTGTGACGAAAAGCAGCAGCACCACCAATGCAACCACCGTCGTGCACCACGAAAATCTCCCCACCATTCTGCAATAATAAAAAATAAATATATTAAGTAACATCAAAAAAAATAAAAAAAAAGAAAGAAAAAAGAAAAAATTGTTTCAAATTATTTTCTTTCAGTTTTAAATATTTAATCGTTTTGAAAACACGTAATAAAATTGTTGAAGAAAATTTAAAGGCAATAAATATATTTTCAATGAGAATAATTTGTATCGATGCATCATTTGTTTCAATCATTTTTTATGTTAACTACTTTCTGCTTTCTGCTTTTTCAATTATGACTTCTTTCAAGTAATTATACCTATCCATTTTCTCTCATTTAAACAAATTTAAATAAATATAAATTATAATGGAGGTTGTACTATATTCTAGCTAACATTCAATATTCGAGAAAAATGTTCCTGATAAGTATTTTTTACAAAATAAAATATATCAAATAAAAATTTTCCAAATAATACCATAGAAAATAAAAAATTAACAATTTTTCAATCAAAACTTAACAATCCTAAATATTTCATCATCTTCTTCCACTTCTTTCAGATCACCCTATACGTAATACTACTTAATGCATGCATGTGTGAAAGTCAAGAACCACCTTCTCCATTTAAATCTACTTTTACTCGTATTATCCTCAGCCTGTTAACCGGCGCGTATAATTCTCAACAACTATACCATAATATGACCGAACATCTATGAGATCACATGTTCAAGTACAATTATACATGTTTCCCAATTTTCGCGTATCGATTCCAAAAAAGATATACTTTCTCAAAATTAAATCTCTGATATTAAATTATATCCGACGTGTCTTTGTCTCGGATCTAGATTATTTTTACATCATCAAGGATGAATACCCAATTATCCACTTTGTTTCTATATCAAAAAGATCGATCGAACCCTTATTTTTATCTCGCTATGTTGTGCCACAACGCCTTCGTCTCCCTATTTATTCCATTAAAAATAACACCAGTTGACACCCTGTCATTTAATAATACCGAGATCGATTATTATTCCCTTATATTCTGAGAAAATGTTAATTAAGCTTTAATCAATTCGTGTTTACACACAATGGTTGAGAAAAGTATATAGCACGCACATTTTATCATTTTATTATTTTTCATCTTCATTAATATCAATCATACTTTCATACACTACCCATTATAATTGATAATATGAAAGTATGATCGATATGAAAGTGAAATCTGATAGAATGTGATAGATAGATAAAAACATATTTTTACTCGAGAACGAGAGTATTTGCAAATAAGTTTTTCAAGTAATCCTTGTAAATGTAAACATCGCGTTGATCTGTTTAATTGAAGTGATATTGCAAATGATTTCGTTATGTCTAAAAAAAAAAAAGAAAAAAATAACATCTCAGAAGGAGGCCAAGGCTCGTTTCATGCCCATAGCTCTTGTTACCCCACCCTGTATATTTAATGGAAACCTGAATCGCTTTCCATATAGGTTTTATAGAAACTGTATCAATTTCCAGAAATAGTTTCATTACTCTCCTCTTTATTAAAATGTTCTTCTTTGAATTTTTATATTCAAATTATTCATCTTTTTAATTGAGAAATAATATATTTTTTTTTTTTCGATAAAAAGATGTACATCTTCAATTATGAAATTCTCATGGAGAAATCTTGCTCCATTAAAAAGTTTGAAATAAGGATATTTTTCTTGATTTAGTTGGGGATAAGAAAGTATTCACGAGGAAAAGGTTTTCCAAAGGAAATAATTTTAATGGCAGAAGAAAAAAAATTTCTCTTGAGATTCTCAATCGTTCTAGGAAATCGGAAATAATAAGCGATATTGAAGATCTTTTTCGCTCAAATAAACATTTTAAACTAATTGATATAACTTTTGCTAAATAAAAACTTTTCAATCTTCTTTGCATCACAGATTTTTAATTAATTATTTATTATTACGAGACATGCATACTAGTTAGATTTATTTATTAATTCATCTAACTTTCGTAATCAAGTTATTAATCAATATCCAGACATCTTTCTACTTTATCTATTTTACACTTGTCATTAATTTATTATTTTAATATTATTTATTTTATTACAGAAAAATTATTGAGATCAAATTAAAAATTTGCATCGTGATTAAATACATGACATTAAAAGAGATTGAATGCGTAATTTTCAGCTTAACGTAATATAATTGATAGAATTATCGATGGTCTAATTTAGCGTAAAAAATAAAAAACCGGTTTGAAAATATTTAGAATTTGACGAATCTATCGGCAGATCTATCGAGGTCGTCTCAAATATGAGGCCAGTCGTGAAGATCGTGAGTTCTTTCCTCTGTTGGCGCGAAGATCAACAAGGAGAGGAGGAAGATCAAGATCAACCATGGATCATCGACCGTACTCGAAATACCGTTAGACTCAGCTGAGTTACGATTCATTAATGAAATTCATTCAATTTCTTCTTGTTCGTTTTGTGAATTTTTTTTTTAACATTCGTTACTCAATCTTTACAATTTTTCTCACTTCTATGTAAATAATCAAATTATTTCTCGTTTAAATAATTAAAAATAATGGATTAATTCGGTGAAATGTAATCATGATAAAAGTGTTTGATAAAATTTTTAATAAAATTAAAAATTATAATATTAAGAATGGAGAGATGATTCATAATAAAATATATCAAAAAAGAAAAATTTTCAATGAAGTTTCTAATAAAATAAAAATCTTTATATCGAAGATTTAAATCCGGTCGGACGAGTTTTATGTGCAATTTAATCGCACGTTTTACAGAATTCATCGTGAATTCATAGAATTCATAGAAAAAGAAGATTCGTTAATAATTTATTACGAACTCGGGTTAAAAAACATTCTCGAGAGAACAGTGCTCCAGACTCTGATTCCTTTCCACGATCGTTCGTGCGCACGAATCTGTTACGCGCCAATCGAAAGTAAATTCTGCACAACGGTATATGCAATTGCACGTATCAGGTTTTGCCCGCGATTGTAAAGCATATTCCGTAGAAACTTATTCAATAGAAAGCGAAAATCATTGTAAAATTTCGTCGATCGAACAAAATTATCGAAATATTCTTTAAAAAAATCGTAGAAAGAAAAATTTCCACTTTGAAATCTTTTTTATCACTCCTCTTATAAAATAATAATAAAATGAATATTATATAGCAAATATTGTAAAAAGAATTACTATAAAACTATTAAAGATTTCCATATTCTGATCTTTATTATCGCAATACAAATTATCGATGATTTATTGCGTTATTTTCATTGAATCATTCTTATTGAAATATCTTATATCAAGCAATATCTTATATCAAGTATAATATTACTTTTTCAACAAAACATCGAAAATTATAAAAGCAAACAATACGAGTTTCTTCTTCTATAATTTCCATCGTAAACTTAACGTTTCCTTTTAATTTTTAAAAAATTTAACTTTTAAAAAGAAACGATCAACAAGAGAGAATGCAAGAACAAGGAAAACAAATTTCTGCAAAACACATTGCTCGTGCATCTCGAGCTCAATTTTCAGCATTATTGTTCGATTTAAAACCGCGTGACGAGCTTGAGGAACAGTCCACCGATCATCGTCACAGGAAAAATATCATTTCGGCATGGACAGCTCGGGTAACCGAGTTTTACGTAAGAAACACCAGGAACATCTGGAAGTTTGAGCGCGTGAAAGTGGACTACCAAGTTACAGGCAACGGTCAGTTAATTCCGCGGCCGGTCGGTTAATATTCTCTGCAATTCCAGCCAGTTCCTCTATAACGATCACGGAACTTCTAGCACCGACATTTTTTTTTCTGATTATCAACTTTTATCAGGTTTTTCCATTATGTGGTCTCCATCTCGGAAAAATTTAACATCTCAAGGATATTATAATTTTTTCCTTTAAACGCAATCGATTCGAATCGTTTCAGTTTTCGAAATATCGACATTCAATAGCGAAACGAACCAAGCTATTTTCTAATGACTCAATGCGCGTATTAAACGATTGTACAAGCGATTTAAGGACGATTGTTTATGAACTACTCGAAGATTGTTTCCATACGCGTATAAACGATCATATAACGACTGTGACGAAAAAAAAGAAATGTAATCTAAGTAGGCTCATCTATTTTCAGTTGAAACGAACGACCTTGCAAAGTTTCAATAACCGACTCATGTTTTTCCCATCCAAGACAAAACAGTTGAATTGTTCCGGTCGCACTTGAGTCCCACTCACCTTGCGGCTTCTTAGACCAGCCTGATCCAATGTTTCATTTCAGTTCACCTGGCCTGCCACCTGGTCCTCCTACACCCTCCCTTTTTTTGCGTATCACAGATTATTCAATCACAAGAATCACAATATTATTATTATTATTATTATTACAGTTTATCAATTCTATTGGCTTTAAACGAGATTTCGAGAAACGAGTTAGAAAAATTAATTATCCGTTATATTTATTACGATTACGATTTTTTGCACATTCGATCCGGAAGAGTCGTCTCGATGATCACTGAGAACAACCGAGATCGAACGAGTCGACGATTAACGACGATTGTATTCGCGGTTATATGCACATGAGACTCAGGTGAGATTGAAACGATCGACACGCATCTTCGCGAGAGATATATATGCACACCGGGTGTTATGCTCGGCGGACGTTAGTCGGCGGAAAGCTCGGAGACAAATGGAAGTCGATCGAACGACCGCCGTGTCAAAAAACCTGGCTCTAAATGGGGGAGAAAAAAAAGTGTTCGCTCGACCATTTTCCCTTTCGCCCGACTCCACGCCACCACCACCGCTACCACCACACCACCCAACAACGTTCCTGCACTCTGCGTGCTATACGCTGCCCCTACCCTGGTGCACAGGTACCTCGAAAGCATCCCCTCCCGCGACAAGCCGCCTCGTTCCTCTTACTGACTGATAGCCACTTCGATATGCGTGATTTCCTGCGATCTGAGATTGTGTGTTAACGCGGATACGCGTGGTCCTTGATCATATTGAATTAAAGTAAAAATTTGTAACTTTTTTTCTCTTTTTTAATTGTTTTCTAATTTTATTAATTTTGATTTTAAGCGAAAGAAGTTCGATATGCGTGATGTATTGACGAGGATGCATGTGTGATCTCTCATTTATCTTGTTATATAGAAGATAGTTTTTTTAGATATATAGGTAAGTGAATCGGTTTTTGTTAGAAGCAAACTAGTTTAATTTTTTCTCTTATGTTTCTTTTTCTTATTTACATGATTCTAAAATTTATTTTTATATGTAATCAAGTAATTCATGTATTTAAATAAGCTAGGTAATATAATATGATTTTTTGCATATTTCATATTTATTTTATAAAAAAAAAATTAGAAAGTATGGCAAATGAATATATTAAAGAATATTTAATGAAAATTTAAATTTTTATGCAAGAGGTTACAACGATTATTTAAATGATTTGTAACTTAAACAAATAATATATTGCAGAGATGAAATATTTGTAATTTAAAAAAAATGATTATCATTAATCTAATTATCATCTAATTATCATTTGAACGAAACATACATACTACATAAATATATTACGCTATCGTAATATTTTATTCAAATGAAAATGAATTACAACAATCATGTCATGTTTAATAACAGCTGTATTTTTACGTAAAATTGTATCCTTCATTAAACATTTTTGAAACAAAATATATTTTTCAAAAAACATGTAGAATTATTTTGATAAATTTTGATATATGTATAAAAAGAATACGTTAACAAAATATATTAAGAAGATACAAATTTTTTAATGTGAAAGAAAAATATGAAAATTTTTAATGTTCTTTTAACTTTATGAAATAAAAAAAAAATTAGAATTTTAATTGAATTATTTATAATTAAATTATTTCTAATTATAAGATAATTATCAATATTATATCAAATCTTTATCACATCGTATTGATGTCGAAATAAAATATATATTTCTTTCTTAATCTATTTATTAGAAGATATTTGCAACATCTACTTTTTCTTCATCTTTTCTATTTTGCAAAATGTAACACAGTTATTCAACTGAATCGATAAATACTTTTATATAACTTGATGATTTAGAAATCTTATCCACGTATACCTTGATCCACCGACACTAATGACACAATCTAATCTAATTTACATGATAGTTTAGTTATTTATGCCTACGTTATATTTATATTATGTAAAAATATCATTTTAATATAAATTTCAAATCCTCGATTATAAAACATCTTGCTCAGAAATTCTCATCTATTATTTTGAAATCTAGTCGTATTGCACAAATTAAATTATTAAAAATGTTGCGTTATTTGGAACATGATGTTTCACCACCATCCTTGATTAAATATTTTAAAAAATCGTCAACGATTCCTTAATTACTTATACAAAGTATGTTTAATCATCGATGTACAATTTTATTATTATAACATTATAAATTACTATTCTAACAGATGTAAGAAAAGAATTTATAGAACTTTCTAGTTAAAGAAGCATGAAATTCGAATAAAAGAATTTCACACTGATGAAATAACGAAAATATATTTACCAAAAAAAGAAAATATATTATAAATTATTATAGTACTGAATAAAAATATTTGTTGATAATGTACAAATGACGAATAATATGAAAAATATTGAATAGAACGATAGAACGAATAAATAATATTATAAATTTATATTTCTATTAAGAAATATCATTATAATTTGATAAGAAATATTAACTAAAGTAATAGACTAATTATCAAAATTAAATTAAATTAGAAAAATATAGCTTCTGAATTATCATTGCATTGCACATATATTGCATGGTTTTCCCTTGACATTCTAATCCAGGAATAAAGTCGATCGTTTGCGTTCCAATTCGAAAGTAGATCGCAAAACTGAACAATTATCCTTCCTAATAATCACAAGGCTATTCGTTTCCTACATAAACTCCATAATATAAGGAATATCGAGTTTTCGAATCGCAAACGCAACGAGTGCGTAATATTAACGGACAATGAGGTTACATCGAACCCTTTTATAGCGCGTTCCACTTTTCTTTGTGCATGACACGTATGTTAAATTCTATTATTCAGAATAATAATAACGATATTTAATTTTATTATTTTATACAATGAATATTTTTGTGATTTCAACTTTCAAATTTCACGATATTAAACTGATCAAATTGTTACAAAACAATTCACATTAATATAAACATTTGACGAAAGAAATTGCACTTGTACATGCATAATCACAATTTTTAATTAATCGATTAATGTGAATTGGTATATATTTATATATGTAATATATAATTGGGATAAAAATTTATAAAATAGTTGAAGTAAAATGATTTTTTTTCATAGCATTTTGTAAATTATAAATAATATTTAACAAATTTTATATAAATATTTTTTTCGTGTATTAATACGAAGAAATATGTTGATAATATCAATGACAAGGAATCATTGATAAGATATCAGTAATAATACGTAATCATAATGTAGATTTTTACAATTTTTAAGAAATGATATAATTTATATGCTTATAGAAATTATTTGATAATATTCAAGAAAAATGCCACAATACTTGAAATTCAATTATTTGAATTTCGAATTTATCCTATATAGTTTATTTATATTTTGTATATTGCAATAAGAAAAAAAGAAAAAGATATGAATGAATAATTTATAATATAAGTTATTTATCAATATTGATAAATAATATTAAAAAAAATAAATATGTTATTTAAACATGATGTTTGTGAGAGATTATTTTTTAATGAAAAAATAATATAATTGATTAAATCTTGATTTATAAATAAACAAATTAATGCACTATAAATAAGGGAAAACATAAAATGAGAAAGATAACTTTCAATTTACATATATATATACGTAAACGAATATTGAAAAAAGAATAGCATAATTTTACTTTTTTCTACTTTTATTTTATACTTTTTTTATGAAATAGTTATCTTCATCGATAAAACAGTATAATCCTATAGATCATTTATAAAGTGTAAGTGTAAATTTATTTTTTAACTTAATTTTTTTCACTAATACTATTGAATATCTTTCAATTCCAAAATGTTAAAAATATATATCATATAAAAATATTATTTTGCACTAATATTTCAAATTTTCTTAGTAAAAAATATCTACTATACCGATACTTTTTAGATTTTATTCAACTTACAATAGAAATATGTAAGTCGTCGTTTGTGCTGTCACATAATGAACACCGATGAAATCGCATGTGTAATCAATTGTGATTGTGACAGTGACTTCTTACGATAATGGAATTATCTGAAATGTACATATCAAACTTTTACAAAATCATGTGAAATTTATTACTTTAAAACTGTTTATAGAAAGAAGACTGTTAATATTTATAACCTTAATAATAACGTGACATGTGACATTTAGGATATGTATAAATAAGTATCCTTTTATAATATCATTAATCTTTTATTCTAACTTTATACCACGCATTTATATTTTAATTTAACCATCAAATAAGATTATATATATTTATAAATTATAATATATACAATTCGTAATTAATAATATTATTAATTGATGAACTTATAATAAAATGAATTTATGACAATTCATTCCAGTCTCTGGTAACTTATATATTTAATTGATCTATTGTCAACATTCCAAGCCCCTCCCGCGCACGTTAGATCATTTTCTGAATCAAATCCATCAATTCTTTATTATGGCATTTCTTTTGTTCAACTATATTATTATCTATCTTTTAATGAAATATATTTTTATTAGTTCATTACTTTTGAATGATTCCTATTGTTTATCTCTTTCTCATTAAGAAACCTTTTTAAATATTGTAAAGAAAAAAATGTTTGTGTAATTTAACAATAAAAACATATTATAAAAATAATTTGACTTAACTACATATGGTTAGTTATTTATTGATGATTTTGTAACTTGATAATTTTCCACTAATAATGTCTAACAATATTTTAAATGAGAGAAGAACTGAGAATGTTATGGACCATTCAGTTCTTCAAGATTCGGAATTTGATGATGCATTAGATGTACCTGATTCATTAGAAATTACTGTGAATGAAAATGATGATACAATAACTGTTGAATGTGGTGGAGATGCTAATAGCATAGGTGAGTTTATGATTTTTATTTATTGTTGTGATTTTTTTTTTATTGTTATTTATGTGATTTTTTTCTGTGTTATTTTCATTAACATTTTTTATATGTAATATCTACATTAATTACATTTAATAACTATATTTAAGAAGTGCATTGTGTCTTGTTTTTCTTTGTTATATTAGTATATCCTGGTAGGATACCTTTCTCTGCTATATATGATTTACCAAAACAATTTAAAAGTCAACATCGTGATGTTTTTATTCCTGGTGAAGAAGTGCATGTAAACATCATAGATTATGAACGTAGTGTAACAACACATCCTCTGAACCCAAACTTGTACACTATTGAATTTAGGCATGGACATTTCACTTGGACAATTAAAAAACGATACAAACATATCCAAAACTTACATAATCAATTGAAAATATATCGTGCAAGTTTAAATATACCTTTTCCAACTAAAAGTCACAAAGAAAGAAGAATTAGTTTGAAAAGTTTAGGAGATGTAAAAGAAGGAAAAGGCCGTAAAGGTGCATTACCAAGGTATTAGAATTGCTTAAAAATCTTCAATTTTGCAAATAATAAAATAATAAAATGAAAAAATATATTCTTTTGTTTAGATTTCCAAATAAACCCGATATGCTAGTACCTTATGAGCAATTAGATCTTAGAAGAAAAGTATTAGAAGAATATTTGACCAATTTATTAAAAATAAAAATCTATTTGCATCATCCAGAAACAGTAAGTTAATAGTTGACTTTTTTATGTTAATAATATTTACTAACAATATAAAATATTTTTAGATCAATTTTTTAGAAGTCTCGCATTTATCATTTATAGAAGATTTAGGAATGAAAGGCAAAGAAGGTACTATTTTAAAACGAACTGGATCAGGTGCAAGAACTAGATGTAATTTTTGCGGTTTGCTTGAAGGCATGTGTTGTATTAGATGTAATCATTTTTGTACATCTTTATGTGGAAAATGGCATTCTCGACATCTCGTTGTTAAAGATACTTTTGTTGCCTATATTAGGCCCAAAAATGGTAGCATAAAATCGGTAATTTTAATGGATAATGGGTTTGGAGTCAGTTTTGGCATGTATACAACAGGTTTAAGAAATGGTATGCAAATAGCAAATCTTAGCAGGCATATATTAATCAAATGTTGGACAAGAAGAAAGGCTAAAGAATGGATGGAATTTATACAAGAAATCAGTAACAAGGAAGGTAAGTTTTTTTAAATTAATGCAAAAACTAAAAGATAAAAACTCAAATTAATATTAATATAATATATTATATTGTAATAGGTCGAGATTTTATACAATCAAATCCACACAATTCGTTTGCACCTTATCGTTCGCCTATAGCAGCTACATGGTTTGTTGATGGATCAAGTTATATGTCTGCTGTTGCAGATGCATTAGAAAATGCCAAGGAAGAAATTTTCATTGCAGATTGGTGGTTATCACCAGAAATTTATATGAAAAGACCTGTTTCTGACGATTATTGGCGACTAGATAAAATATTAGAAAGAAAAGCTGTAAGTATTATTTAAACTTTATTTTTATACTGAATATTGAATAAATTTTGCTATTCTATTAATGCTAACTAATAAAATTCAGGACTTTTGGTAAAACATAAAATATTTTCACTAATTTAATGGAATTATTATTATTGTTATTATATTTATAATGATCAATTTTTTATTTAGTCTAACGGAATCAAAGTATTTATAATGATCTATAAAGAAGTAGAAGTTGCATTGGGCATAAATAGTTTTTATAGTAAACAACGATTAGTTGAAAAATGTCCTGAAAATATAAAAGTATTACGTCATCCAGATCATGCAAGAGTAGGAATATTTCTCTGGGCACATCACGAAAAGATCGTGATTGTTGATCAAAACATTGCTTTCCTTGGTGGAATCGATTTATGTTACGGCCGATGGGATAATAATGAACATAGATTAATAGATTTGGGTATATAATACATAAAATTAAATATTTCTGGCTATCATTATTAATTATGATTAATTGTATTTTTTTTTTTAATTATATTTTTAATTATAGGCAATACTCATCAATCTAGCATTTATATTCCATCTAAAGGAAAATTTACCAATACCAGTAGTAAAAAAATATCATGCGCTAATATTAATAAACATGTTTTACTGCCACTGGCTATTGCAACTAACACAGTTGTAATGGCTACTACGAAATCTATACCAGTATTGTAAGTTCTTTTATTACTATTTTTCTATTAATTTTGCATTTTTTAAATTAAATGAACTTAAATATTAACATTTAACATTTTATTATTATTATTATTTTCTCTTCTTTTAGACCAATGATAAGCAATAAAACATCGCCAGCATTGCCACAATTGAATGCTGGAGATTTATTACTAATGCAACCTTTAGAAAAATCAGATACTATGAAATGTGATACTCCAAATACAGAACGTAAAAATTTATTTGGCATGGCAAAAGATACTATGGACAGAATGAAACATAATATTAAATTAAAAAGACAAGAATTAATTAATATGGTATATAATCCATATGAAGGAAGTAGTGATGAAGAAGATACAATTGATAAGTAAGCTTATATTCTATTAAAATATCAAAATTAAAAAATTTATATCTTATAAAGAAATTATTTATTTTCAGTAATACAGTACAAACTGCAATTGAAAGTAATGAATCAGTGACATATAGTGGAGATGTATTTTTAGAATATCCAGCTGTATCTAAACTTTGGCTAGGAAAAGATTATGTGAATTTTATTGTTAAAGACTTTAATGATCTCGAAAAACCTTATCAAGATCTAATAGATAGAAGCACTACTCCTAGAATGCCGTGGCATGATATAGGAATTATGGTACAAGGTGCAACAGCAAGAGATGTTGCTAGACATTTTATTCAACGTTGGAATGCAATTAAAGTAAGTTTTCAATAACAATCTAACAATTAAATATTTAAATAATTCATATTTTATTAGATGGAAAAAGCAAAATTAAATCCGTGTTATCCATTTTTACTTCCAAAATCGTATAAAAACTGTAGAAACTTTGTTCCATTTCTTGAAGAATCTGCTATACATAATGTTAATTGTCAAGTATTAAGATCTGTTAGCTCTTGGTCAGCCGGTTTTCTTGATTCAGAAACTTTAGAACAAAGTATACAAGAAGCCTATCTTGAAGCTATTAGTAAAGCAGAAAGGTAAAATTTATTTTTATAAATATCTAATTATAATTTAAAATAATTAATAATGTTACTACACATTAATGAATTTTCTATTCAAGATATATATATATAGAAAATCAATTTTTTATAACACTTGTATCTATGGAACGAACCACAGTAAAAAATCGCATAGGAGAAACATTATTCAAACGAATCTTAAGAGCACATCGAGAAGGTGCGGTATTTAGAGTATTTGTGGTAATGCCTTTATTACCAGGTTTTGAAGGAGAAGTTGGAGGTCCAACTGGTACTGCCTTACGTGCTATTACACATTGGAATTATGCTTCTATATCAAGGTAAAAATTATATTATGAAACGAATGAAAATAATAAATAAGAATGAAAGATATAGAAATTGAAATCGGAATCATTTGAATTATAAATAGGGGTAGAGATGCTATCCTAAATCGATTGATTGAAGCAGGAATAGAAGATCCTAGTGAATATATTACATTTCATGGCTTAAGAGCGCACGCAATGTTGAATGGTACACTAGTAACAGAATTAATTTATGTTCATAGCAAATTATTAATTGTAGATGATAGTACTGTTATTTGTGGTTCTGCTAATATTAATGATAGAAGCATGATAGCAACGAGAGATAGCGAAATTGCAGTAATAATTCATGTAAGAAATATTAACAATGTCAAGTATATAATTTCTTATTATTTCAATATTAATTATTTTATAATTTTAGGATCAAGAATTCGATGAAGGAAGAATGAATGATATTCCGTTTCCTTGCGGTAAATTTGCAGGATCTTTACGAAAACAACTATTTTCTGAACATTTGGGATTATTTAAAACAAATGAAGATATAGATATAACGGATATAATTAAAAAATCATTCTATAAAGACATTTGGTGTGCAAGAAGTAATCGAAACACAGAAATTTATGAAGAAGTATTTCATTGTATTCCCACAGATAAGGTTGTTAATTTTTCCATGTTAAAGCAATATCAAGATGAAGAATCACTTTCTTCATTAAATCCAATTTTAGCTCAAGAAATGGTAGACCAAATTAAGGTATAAATAATATAAAATATGTTAATAAATATTATTTTATTAATTTTATCTTTTTTTCATAATTTTATTTTAGGGCCATATAGTAAATATGCCATTAAAGTTTTTATGTAATGAGGATTTAAAACCAGCAGCTGGTACTGTAGAAGGAATAATGCCAACAGCATTGTGGACATAAATTATTGGTACTTGAATTTTTACTAATGGAATGTTAATCAATAATTATAATATTTTTGCAGATGTAAATAAGTTAATTTAACTTTTAATATTTTACTGACCAAAGTACAAACAATCACAATGTTTGTGATTAGATATTTTATTATATCCACAAAAGAAATACAAATATGTTAAAATTAAGATTGCTATATGATATTTTTATTAAAAAGCATTTAATAAGTAGCAATAATTTAATTCAATATTGATATTCGTGGTGTTGATTTATTTATAAATATTTTTGCAATTCTAATTTCACTTTAAAAATATGATTGTCAATTGATTGAAAATAGAGAAAAAAATGAATTAAATGTTAGTAAGAATATGAATCAAAAAGATATTTAAATTATTAATTATATTTCGAAATAATTATAATTACATTTCAACATTCCATAAAATCTACCTCTTTTAAAAAATGCAATATTATAGAATAAATGTTATTAATTTAAATACAATTCTATTTCATCATTTAACGTACTTAAATATTTTATATTATAAATTAAAAAATAATTATGCTAATATTTAAACTTTCACAATGTGCCTCTTTTTGAAAAATTGATTTTTATATGAATATGATTTTTATTTTATGAATATTTATTTGTATATCAAATGATACATGAAATAAATGATATTATTCTTAGATTTTCCTATATTTTTTCTTTCTGTTCTAAACGCATTGTGAATTAAATGTATGATGAAATTAAATTTTTTGAATAGAATAACTCTTATTATATGCATAGTAAAATTTATCTAAACTAAAAATTTCTTGATATATTGAAAAAATATATATATTGATATATTGAAAAAATTGATATATTGAAATATTAAATCATTAAGAATTTACTATCTAAGAAATTAGAAGTTTGATAAATTGTTAATTAAAATTAAATATTCTACTATATTCATATATTTCAATCTAAAATTATTTGTTAAAACGCCATTGTCGTTTTTTCTTGAATTCGAAATATCAACTTATTATATTAAAATATTATGAAAACTTACCTAATTTTTAAGTTATTTTCCCATAGGTATGAAGCCAGCATTTACTATCATGATATTTTTCTTTCTTGAAGCACTTCATCACATATTTACACATTTCACAAAAAATTTTTGAAGATCTCACTTATTAGAATCTTTTCGTGTCGCGTGAAGTCGTAAAACTAATTGAAATCAAATTTTACTTTTGCGCATCTTCTTGCGCATCTTGCGCATCTTTTTACACATCTTGCGCATCTTCTTGCGCATCTTGAGCATCTTCTTGCACATCCTGCGCATTTTCTTGCGCATCTTGCACATTTTGCGCATCTTTTTGCGCAACTTAGGCATCTTCTTGCATATCTTGCACATCTTTTTGCGCATCTTGCGCATTTTGCGCATCTTCTTGCGCATACAAGTAAGAAACATTTATAAATCCAAATATTTTTTTTATAAATTATTCTGTTAGATATTAAGATATTTTTAATAAATTCAATAAATTATAAAATTAATAATCAATATATAATATTAAAATTTAAATATTTCATATTTGTTCAAAAATTATAAACAACTATTCGTGTTATCGATATGCCCGCCAATTCATGATTTATTTTAAATAATATTTATATAGTAATAAAAGTAATTAAATATATATTTATATAGTAATAATTCTAAATTAATATTCGAAAATGTTATAACATTAAAATAATTATTATTATTTAAAAAATATTATTCTAATTTAAAATATAATATAAAAATTATATAAAAATCATTTTTTATATTAGTAAAAATTATATATCAATTATTCCATTCTTATTATTTTGTAAGAAATGAATTTTATCATTCTAAATATATAAATCAAAAAAAAATTTTAAAATTGTTAACTATTATCTACGAAATGCACTTATGACTATTTTATAACTATTCTTATATATTCTTTTTATAAAATGGCAATTAGAATATTTTAACACAGCTATAAATCGAAAATTAATAATATAAAACAATAAATCTAGTTTTAATTCGTAAAAATATATATTAATTATTATTTATAATGATATAATGAATTATTATAACCATAAATTAATAATAAAAATTTAAAAATTGTTAAATTATTGTTCACTATATTCGAAAAACTAATTTTAATATAATCGGCAAACGACGTATGTATTCGGCAGACTTCGCCACAGTTCGCCGCGACTTTCTATAAATACGAGTCAAGTTACGAAAAGCAATCATTTCTTATCGAATTTCTGTATTGAAAAGATCGATATTATAACACTTTGATTAAATTTTTTTAAAAAATTTTAATTGTTTACTTTTATAAAATTTATTTTAAATTAACATTTAATATTATTAATATATATTATTTACACATTTTATTTTTTAATATTTTTTAATATTCATTTATTGCTTTATTTATTTGATTACTTTTACATAATTTAATTTAATTTATTTAAACATTTATTAATTTTTAATTAGTTTTAATTAGTTTTAATTTTATTATTTAATTTAATTTTTTAATTATTACATTTTTTAATTATTACATTTAACGTATTTATTTATTCATTTATACTTCTATTTAGTAATTTACATTTTTATTTTTAATTTATTAATATAT
>NW_006263852.1:345635-356264 GCF_000469605.1 Apis dorsata | reverse complement strand
TTTAATTATTTATAAATTTATTTATACATTTATTTATATATTTATTTTTTTATTTATTTATAAATTTATTTTTCATTTATTTTTTTATTTACTTAAACTTCTATTTATTAATTTATTTATTAATTTATTTTTTTTATTTACACATTTCTTAATTAATTATTTATTTATATTTTCATTTCTTTATTTTCTTATGTTTTATTTACTTTGCTAATTTAATATATAAATTTATAATTAAATATTTAATAATTTATACATTTATTTATGAATTTAATTATTTTTTTAGTTATTAATAAATTAATTTATTCATTCTTAATAATTTTAATTCTTTATAATGTAATATAAATAAATTTTAATAATTCATTTTTATTATATTACATGGGTCTCGACGCGTAGTCACCTCCTCGTCGGTGAGACTCGGTAATTGGCATCGCTTTCCATATTTTTTTCAAAATTTATCGAAATATTTTACGAATATTTCATTAACAAATTTTTGAAATATATTAAATTTAAAAATAAAAAATTTATTTAATTAACAATAATTTTCGGAAAGCGATGGCAAGCGAAGAACTACGCATATCTGCAGTCCAATCTAAACTTTGCATAATTCTTTTTAACTATTTTTTTCATTAATTTTATTAATTTAACAGATTGGACTGCAGGTATTAATAAAATAAGTTAATAAATTATATTAGTTACAGTTAAGTTTATTACAAGCGCATTCTGTACGAAGATACACTTTTTAATTTAAAGCGAAATCTCAATTTTTTTACTTCTTCATGTATAATCTTAATAAATCTTAATGTTTCGTTTTCTATTTTCATCTTGAATTTCTCATTTTTATAGTTATTTGATCATTTTATATCGTTTTTCAATTTCTTCCTCAATTTATTCTCACGTTTTGTAGATTGTAATTGGTTTTTTGTCGCTTTCTTCACGTCAATCTCATATCATGCAACGATGGCAAGAATCGTTGGACGGGTGCTCTACTTCCGGTGGCTAGTTAAGGGTCCGCACTTTGATCGATTGGTACCTTCGAGTACTCGATCAGAGATAGGTCTTATAGTCGAATGTCATTCTTGTAAGTCGGCTCCGGTGGTCAGGAATTTATTTCTTGCTCCTTCCTGTGTCGTCAGAATGTAAGTCGTTCTTCTACAAGACTGCTGTCGTAACCCCTAACTAGTCACGACTGGAAAGTATCATTTGTCCATCGATTTTCGTAAGTCCATTGATGTAAGTCGTGATATGAGGGCGATAATGATTTAGGATTGATTTTTTTAAGTTTTATCTTCTTTTTTATCGATGATGATTCGAGTTTTGGTTTTTCTTCTTTATTTTTCCTTTTGCGCTTGTTTATGTCTTCTTCTGAATTGTATCTTCTTTTGTCTTTTTGAAATGATAGGAAATACCAAAATATTTATTTGATTTAATAATTAACAATTTCAATTTTTTCTTATTATTTTTTTCGCTTTAAAAAAAAAAAGTGTATCTTTGATATGAATGCAGATAGACTTAAGATTTAGTATTAAGCTAGATTTAAACTTTATTGTTGAATGATTAATTGTAATAAATAATTAATGTAAAGATCATTGTAAAGATTCTTTGTATTGATTCTTGTATTTTTATTTAAATAAGAGCGTATTTTTAGATGTATGTAAATTTAAGATTTAATATTAAGATCTAGATTAAGCTAGATTTAAGCCTCATCGTTGGACGCATATATTAATTGCGAACGAGAAATTGCGACAAATGTAAAGATTATTGTAAAGATTATTGTAAAGATTATTGTAAAGATTATTGTAAAAATTATTGTAAAGATTATTATAAAAATTCTTTGTATTGAAAATGTATTTTATATTTTAGATTTATTTTATATGATATTTATTTCTGTGTTGTATATTTTGTTTTATATTTTTTTAATTTATTTAATTAAATTAATCTTAATATTTTTCTTTTTTTTTTTTTAGCTTTAGGTGGGTCTCGATGCGTAGTCACCTCCTCGTGGTGAGACCTGGTAATTGGTATCGATTTTTGATAAATTAATCTTTGGAAACTTTTCAATATTTTCATTGAAAATTTTTCAAAAATTAATCTTTGGAAAGCGATACCAAGCTAAGAACTACGCGATTCTTGTATCCATTCTTCTCTGAAAATAATTTATGATTTTTTTACAGATATTCTTTTTTTGGGGTCTTGAATGATAATAATTGCATTGTATATTTGTGTTGCATAACTGATATTAATCAAATGCAAAGAAAGATTAGTAATAATTATAATAATATATATATTGAATATAAATAATTCAATGTAAAATTGGAAGTAAAATGTTGAGTGGTGATTTTCTCCACTATGTTTCTAGTGTTGCTAAGTAATTCAAACGTCGATAATAATTATTGATTGCATTATACATGTACGATAGACAGGTGCAAAAAAGCCACGATAAGAGGAAATATGTGAAATATGAAATGGAAAATCGTATACACGTATATACATACATCTTTCAAATTTAATATTTCCCCATCATGGAATTTCAAGATAAACTAGTTAACAGTATCTTCAACCATAATACGTAATGCATTGAAATACGACAAAGATGTGTATAAATACTGCAAAACAATAAAGGGATAAATACGAAAAAGTATCAAATAATAACAATTATCACGAGTAAAAAAATAGAATAAACATAATACCTTCCCGTAATAAGATAATGAAAGTGCAGGTACAATACCATTAATCCCAAAACTTTCATATTTCTGAGATCTTAAAATTATAAAAAGTATCTTTCTTTGGGTTCTGATGTCTCTTCTGTACCAATCCATATTGTACACTTTTGTAGCCATTTTCATTGTCTTAGGATAAAAGATGAAATTGAAAATGTTTTATTGTCAATTGAAATGTATCGTGATAATTTGATTACCATGTGCATCAAGCTATCCGCTGGCCAAGCGTACATAAAGAGTTCCACACTGGCACTGAACACCACGATAGTGTATAAAGCCTTCAGGGCTAGTGGCTGATTCTATTTTCAAAGTTTCAAAATTTCAATTGATTCTCAGAATCAGTTTCAACGTTTTAAAAATTAAATTACATACAGCAATTAAATTTAAACTGCCGAATATCACGGCAATGACAGTTGTTCCATTTGTTGCCAAAATTAGATATCTGATAGATCGTCGAATTTCCCTTGTATGTCTGTGCGAATTGAATAGAACCAGAATATCAGAATAAAAATGTATAATTAAATACTGTGCATTTAAAATTCTATACATTTAAATGCATAAAAAAGTATTTTAACATGCAATTTATACAATAATAAATGCAAATCAGTACGAGAAGCTTTATAACATTTAGATTGTAAAAGGTGATTACCTTAAAAGTTCATTATGCTTCTCTATGCAGGCGTCGAACTCACCGTCTGATTTCGCATTATTGAATTGAATTCCTAAAATCTCGAATCTAGCCGCGGCATATCGTAAAAGAAGAGCGATCTGAGTGTCAACAGCCATGCCTGAAGACACTTGAAACCCAACGAACGATTGATGGAAAAAGATTAAACCCTTGTATGGATGATGTCTCACTGAAAATGGATATATCGCGTGGGTGGGAAATGTTTGCGCCGTATACAATGGACTGCATATGACGAATATCGTAGTAAGAAAACTCCACAATATATAGAAACTATGAAAATATTTATATCTATCAACGTAACGTTGCAGTATGATCTTTTCTTCATTCGTGGCCTGTTTGCAAAAGTTCTCCATTTCAGAGTACAGCACCTAAAAGAGCACTTTGCTCGAGACACACGATTATTTTAATTGAAATAGAATATAAAAAATAAATAAAAAGAATAAAAGAATGTTATAGAATAAAAAAAATAAAGATAAAATATAAAAAAAGGAAAACTTTCGACCTTTGATTTTTTTTTCTTTTTTATAAATTAATATTAAAACATTTCTCAAGAGTTAAAATATTTCTCCTCTCATTTTATCGAGAGAGTAATGAACTTACTTGAAAAGGTTTCTGCTGCAAACGACATATTATCATTTTAATCGTCACTTGAGCAACAGCCGCGGTAAGGCTCACCGTTTTCCCAAGAATAATAGAATGCTTACGATATTCGTAAATGGCGGCCAATAATGGTAAAAATAATGTGACAGCGGTTAAAAACGCAATGCACCACAATACATTAAAGAAAAGATGTTGAGCTTTGGTTGCAAGAGAAGAAGGAGGCCAGGAACACGTGAGAGCAACGCTGAGTTTCGTGAACAAAATCGCTCTTTCTGGTGTTAAGCGATTTTTCATCTTGATGATGATCTTGATGATATTATAAATATATTAAAGCAATAGTACATTGATATTACGCAACAAGTTTATGTTTAATAGAATTCAAAATCTCATAAAGAATGAGAGATATCGAGAAACGTGATAGAATCTTGTATTACATACAAAACTTGATTTATTTTTTTAAAAATACGAAGAAACGCGATTTCGAAAAATGTAAAGTTTTATCGACTGATAATGTTAACTCGATGTTAACATGAATTTAAAGTGATGGTATATATCTCCCTTCGTACGCCATTGAATTCGAGATTAAATTATAATGTAACGCACAATCGTGTAATCAAGCTAGAATGTAATCGACATTGATCGATGCGTGTAATTATTTTACCGCTCCGTGAGAATACCATGTGTTCTTTGAATAGGGTAAAACAATAACTGTTTATGGTATGATATGCTTATTACGTCAAGAAAGACTATAGATAAGTACTTAGTACATGGAAAAGATTCCACAATATATCGCGAAGCAAGGAACGAATGTGATATCACAATTAATTGTATTAAATGCTTTAAAGATTTTGGTAAAATTATTTATTTATATATACACATATGTATAATTTATATTTTAATTTTTGAAGTAGAATTGTAATTTTTTGACAGTTTTATTGACAGTTTGCTAAAAAGTGTTTACAAATAAATTTTATCGAGTAAGTATAAATATTTTTTTCCTTTAGGTTTCTTTATTTCACATTCATGTAGATTTTATAAAAATTTTATAATATAGAAAATATAGAGTGACTACAAAAAGTATTTGCATTCTTATTTTCTAATAAAGCGTTTTTTTAAAAGATTATATATTTTACTTTTATAATTAAAAGTCTTATAGTCATATAAAAATAGTACAATACAAAATATATATTATTGTATATAATTAAAAAATATATATATATATTATTAAAGTCTTATAATCATATGAAAATAATACAATAAATTTAATATGCACTTGATTATTTAAATGCTACATTTATATAATATTATGTAGATATTTTTTGTAGTCACTATATAAGAAATATAAAATTTTATTCCTACATATTTACAATATAAATTTTTATCATCTTAATTTTACAATAAAATATATTTCATGACATTGTATATTTTGTACATGTATATAGTAAGTAAAATAATAATTTAATATTATCATAATTAATTTGGCAACAATTAATTTATACAAGTATAATACTTGGTTATATTTTTTTCAATCTTCAATATTTCTTCCTTTCCTAATAGGTATAAAAAAATAATTAATTTTAATCTAACTGACTTAACTTATACTAATAAATGCCCAATGAATTATGATTATAGTCTTTTATATCTATTGCTGCTCGCAAGCATTTGTCCAATATATCTCTTTAAAAATCATAGATTAATAAAAAAATAATTTTCACGATAAAGGACTAATATAAATTTCATTTCGAATAAAATATTACAAATTTTATTCGATTCATATCGTATATTCGTATATAAATTCATTTTTATTTTTATTTTGAATAATTCATATATATATAATAAAAATATTAGCAATTTTTCATCTCAATTAATTTTCATTATATACGCATTATTTACAGTATAACATCACCAAAACGAATAAAATCATAAAGTTTCAAGTCGCTTGTGGCGATGATACTTTACTCGAATGCGAGTGGGTAGGTTTCGGCCCGGTAGTTGGTATTTTAGCAGAGACTGGACACAAAATCTGCTTATAAGCCTCTCTGTAAAGCTTGTTAGTGCCGGCATAAATGAAAGGATTGATCACAGAAGAAGCCCACGCGAGCACAGAAGCTATCACGTGCAAAATTGGGATTTTTATTTTATCGTCGATCACATTGACGAGCATGAGCGGCATGAAACACAAAAGGAAGCACAGAAATATAGTCAACATTAATCTGGTCACTCTAGAATCCTCTCTTCGTTGAAACCCTCCTGCTTTTCTTCTGTTCGGGCCGGCATGGGCTTCCAAATTTTTTCTGCTCTTCCTCACACGCCAATAGATGCAAAAATAAGAAACACTTATCACAACGCATGGCACGATGAATCCTAGAACGAATAAGAATTTCTTTGGGCTGCTACCGTTCTTCTTTAGTATAGTGCAAGAGAAGGTGGACGGTTCCAAGCCTAGTGTTCCCCAGAAACCGAGCAATGGCGGCAAAAGTAAAGTGAAACTCAATGTCCAAATGGCGATTAGCATTAAAATGATTCGTTGAGTGGTGTACAATTGAGCGTATATTTCTGATCTCGAGATTAATATATATCTGAAATTTTGTCAATCGATTAGATGAATATCTGGAAGATATAATTTTCAATTATTTATTAATTTATTATTAATTGTTTTGATTTTATAATTTTATGTTTTACAATCTTTATTTTAATAATAATTATTCTTAATTTTTTAATCATTTTTATTACAAAAGTATCGATTTAAATTCGATAATTGTTAATAATTTGCAATTCAACATAAATAGCAGCTGTTCGTATTGGATTTATCACGCGTACATTTGATCTTATTCAGATGAGCAATGGATTAAGTTCCATTGAAGTATGCTGACTTTGTTAAATCAGTCGTATAATAATTCGTCAGCATACTTTAAAATAAATTAAACAAGAAACTTTGTTATTACAGGTGTCTTACTGTGTGTCAAAACATTAGAGAAAATATCGAAAGATTAGAAAAATATTTGAAATTCTTATAACAATTATTTATTTTTATTAAAATTACCAACCGATTAATCGTGATTGCCACCATACTGAGCAAAGATACCGCGACATTTCCATAGAAAAAGAGCGGAAATATTTTGCACAGAGTTTCACCCAGCACCCACGCCTCGTTTAAATATCTGCTCGCAGTTAATGGTAGATTTACCGCGGAAAAAATCAAGTCAGAAATGCTGAGACTTATTACGAAAGCGGTCGTAGCATGCCGTCTCAGCCTCGTGTATTTTAATAATGCTATTACTGTTACCAAATTGCCTGAAACATAAGAAAAATAATTAAAAAAAGAAAAACAAGTGAAAATTACAAATACAATTTTTACATTTAATTTAAAATAATTAAACAACAAGTGGATATCATAGATATTAATTTTTAATAATGTGATAAAAATAATCATATGGATATCATTTAAATAAATATATATAATAATATACAAGGAATATGTGAGGAATATATTCGCGCAATTGAAGCTTCGTTATTTGAAGTCGTAAAAGAAGCAAGCACATAATTAAAATAGAAGGAATTAATCGTTCTAATTCTTGACACCCTCGTGCATAATTTAAGGGCGTTTAATAGCTGTTAAACTGAGAAACGCCATCATGGGTCAACAAGAACTTAACCACAGAATTGAAACGTACAATTAAACGTTCAGTCACATCTGTATAGATTATTTTCCTCCTCTATTTCTGAAACCTTTTCTGAAACGATGGAAGACTTTTATAAAATAAGTTTCACAAATATAATTCTCTTGACGATTATTTTATGGAAAATTCTTTTCTTTTTTTTAAGAAATTTCTAATTAATTTTGAATTTTATAAAAACTTGCAATCGATATGAAATAATTTATTTCATATAAGTGTAAAGAAGTAAAGAAACTGGATTTTACCCGCAACTCCAACGACACTGAAAATTATCGCGCAAACCGCAGCTGCGATAGTGACTGGCCGTGGAAAGTGCTTGAGACTCTCACCTCCGGATTCGAAAATTGTGTCGTTTGTTACAGAATCGTCCATTTTGTATCGTGTTTATGTGCTTCCTCGATGTGACATTTTCTTGGACAGTGAAATACAGAACGAAGTGCGTACACTTTGAGAAAAGAGAAAATTGATATCATTAGGACACCTGGATTTAATGTCAACTATACATTTACGATACAAATATATGATCTTATCAAATATACAAAATTTTACAGAATTTTTACATCCATTACATGAATTCAATATTTAATAAATTCATATTGATATTATATTAATTTAAAAATGCATCTTCACGATTTTTCTATATAATAGAAAAATAAAAATAAAAATAGATGGAAATTTAGAATAAAATTTCAATTTAAGATATATTTACATTACAATTGTGATATCATTCATCGTGTTTATACATGGAAATTTTCTTCTTCTCATTCAATCAATTACAAATTATTCATCGATTTGTACTAATCGAACGATATTTTTCCAGATTTTGATGTGAAAATTTCGATTCAAGTCGTTGACTTTTTTATCACAAGTTGGACAAGATGAATGAAGCCAATGTTTACCACTGCCTTGTATTGGCCCCATCGAAAGTTGACTGGTCTAAAACAGAAAGCAACGAGATAACACGTTTAACTTAATTATCCATGATTCACGCATCAAGAGAGAAAAAGAACCTTGGTTTATTAATTGAAACAACGATAACAGAATTCCTTATCGACGCCCTTTCACAATTTATTACAGACACTGTTAATGAATCTTTCCCAATAACGAATCGTTATAAAATTCAGAACTTTCCTTCGCGATATTCTTTCTCGTTATCTCAATTTTAATTAAAAGAAGCTCTGGCACGATAAGGAGAGACAAATTATTCGTGAAGTAACGTATCCACTAACGTCACGTTTCGATATGAAAAAATTCATACAATTTAATTTTATTACTCGCAGAAAACGAAATCTAAAAATTAAATTGAAATAATTTAAAAGACATGGATACGACGTCGAAAATAAAAAGTGTAGATTTAAAAAAAAAAAGAAATTACACGATAAAATACATTGAAAAATAAAATATCGTATTTATTGGAAAAATTTCGAACGAACCTCAACAACAAACACTTTTTTATTCTTATTATAAAGAGGATTGAAGTTTGAAAATCCAACGAACCACCACATTTCTATATTGTTGAAACTCTGTGCCACTAGATTTGCATATGCCAATCGTCGCTCCACTGTCTGGAACGATTAAACGCATGAGGAGGGCTCCTTATCCGAGCCAGCCATTCGAATACAACTCACTTCTCCTCTTCTTTTTATTCGTTCATTAGCAGCGACTCGTTCTATCCGTTCTCGTTCTCCGATTTTCTTCCCATCGTCGTGGCGACATCGAAAAAACGAGGGGCCGAGGGGAATCCTTCAGACCTCGACGAAAAGAAAGAAAACCTCTTCCTCTTCTTTATCCCTTCCGTTTACTCTGGAATGGTCATGGGATTTGAACTTGTTGCGACAGACGCGGAAAGTTGTTCTTGGAACTATCGGAATCCGCTGAACTTCGACCTTGCCTTATTGAAAATAATTGATTTTCACTGGTTTCTTGGAAATACTGGCATTGACGTGATATGTTCATTTCCAATTTTCCAAAGATCTTTCTTTGTCTCCTCGAAAAATCTTGGAAAACGAAGGTGAAGATCTTGGAAATCTTTGAAATATATTATCGACGAAATTTGTGAAATCTTGGAAATTTGAATAAACATCGATAAAAGTCGTGGAGGACGCTAACAAAAGTTTTAGAAAACTTTGAGAACTCTTGAAAAATATGAAGGAGAAATAAATTTTTTACATTATTTCGTGACTCGATTCTAAATTAAATATCTGAGATTTGTGAGTCAATTGATTTCTAAGTATTATTTCATCAAATTTCTTTTTTCAACGTTGTCATTATAAACAGGTAACTTATTGTATAATGAATAATCGCTGTTATCTTCAAATTTCTATCTTCTTCCTGCTCTTTCTTCAAATCAAATCATCATCGATAACACCTCACAAAGGGTCACATTCAGTTCAGAAACTCGATTATTCAATACCACTCTATTTCACTATGTTTCTTCTTTCTTTCTCACCACCAAAGAAATACCCTCGTAATTTTTATATATACGATAACACCTTATCCCAAATCTATAAACCTCCACCATTTCTCTATACCAATCTCGATTCTTTTTATTAATTATTCATCTTTTTCACTCAAGAAGCGATCCAACAACAAACTTTTTTATGACTTCTTGAGTCTTGCAAACAAAGTGAATAAAATTATTTAATAAAATTCCAAAACTTTCAAGTTTTCCACACTTTTAAAAATATTTCTCGCAATTTTTTACAATACTAAAACAGTCGCAAACTCGTTTCGCCTAGTTGACACAACGATCATTCCTCGACTGACGAGATTCGTCGACGCTTTACTCCCCTTTTACACGAGGAATACAATTCTTATCTGCCACTTCTTTCATTTAACTCTCTCGCTTCCTCCATCGCTGCCTTTTTTACGGTTCTTTCGTATTCCGCCTCTCTGAACCCTTGCCTCTTTCGCCCAAGCATCACTGCCACCAAGAAATCGTAATTAA
>NW_006263852.1:338509-345430 GCF_000469605.1 Apis dorsata | reverse complement strand
CTCTCTCTCTCTCTCTCTCTCTCTCTCTCTCTCTCTCTCTCTCTCTCTCTCTCTCTCTCTGGAGATCATTGTTGAACCGAGCACCGTTCAAGTACAATCGAGCAAAATGATACTACTCGAGCTGTGGTGGCCATCGTGAGAATTTTTGGACCCCTCTCACTTGTGTGACACTTTTAAAAAGATAACTTCTTCTTCTCTAGTTATGATGTCTTTTCGATTTGCATTTTTTCTTTTTTTTTGTATTTTATCAATTTTTGTTTTTCGTTGAAAATCTTCTTCGTTGAAAAATAAATGGAAATTTTTGAAATAAATATTAATATATTTTGATTAAAGTTTTGGAATTAAGATTTCGAGTATCATTTTCTATAAAACTTCTTACAAAAATTTATTTTGAAAGAAGGCAACTGAATATAAGATTTGAAAGGTCAAAACGACTGAGGCCATGGTGAAATTTTATATTCTAATTTATTCCTCTTCTGCTGTCATTGTTGGCGTAAAAGAATTTAATTAACGTGAAAAAAGTAAAAATAAATCATTCAAGTGCTTCGATAATTTATATTCAAAAAATTACAATACAAAATAAAACTCCAGATTCATCTTTTTTAAAATTTTAAAAAAATTTGAATAAAAATGAAAGTTAAAATTAAAAATCAAGGAGAACAATTTAAGAAATTTTAAAATTATAGAAATTTATTTTATTTATGCAATTTATATGCCAAAATCAATTTTATTTTCCTCTTTCTTTTTACAGTTTATAACTCGAGATTGAAATTTCATGTATGAAGAAACATCTTTCTTCACATAGTAACCTTGCTTCAAATAGCAGCAAATATAGATGTTCAAACAAATGAGAAATCATGTGTGAAAAAAGTAAACTGTGAAAAGATAGAACGTAAAAAATATTATTTCTAGCATCAACTTTTACTTTCAGATCCAATAATCCTTAATAACAAATTACTTATCTTATTTTTAGATTATAAATTTGATCTCTTTGAAAAAAATGCAAGTATTTTTATAAATTAATTACTTATTTATTTAAATATTAATACTATATGATATTTATATTCGAAATATTTTAAATTTCTCGGATAAAAAATCTATAATATAGATTTCAATAGTCAAATATTGTCAATACAACCATTAAAGATTAATGATATATCATAATAATATCGTAACACTATCGTAACATTAACTACATATCCACAGATTACTACTTCAAAATATTTAAAAAATTTACATTAATAATTACCCCTTTTATCTAAATTCCTCGATTCAGAATGCCTCTCAATCAAAATTCTTCAACAACACTTGATAACAACAGAAAATTTCACAAGAAAACTATCCCCACAAATTAACTTCCATCTCAAATCTTTCTTCAATTCAAACCAATACACTTTCCTGTTCTTCCATCAAACTTACAATCAACATTACGTTTAAACATAAAATTTCATTCTTTATGAGAATTTTAAAACTTTTCGAAATCTAAAATATTAAATCCTTTCAATCGATTAATTTAAAACACGATTACGTATTCCTTTTAACATCGTCTTGAATCAACCTCGAAACACGAGGCTCTCCTTCGATCTTCTTGTTACGCCTCGCCCGCACGCGTTCCTCGTACTGAGGAGTCGTTCCTCGCACAGAGATCGAGTCGATGGTCGAAAACAGTTGGGGGATCCGAACACGATTGGCACGCGCTCGAATTAACGCGGTCAACAGGGTGCAAAGGGGGTTGGCGGCGAATATTAACTTTCACGCATTCCTCTGTACACGTTGTAACGAGCCATTAATTGTTCGATTAGCGCACGGTGGTATCGATTGGACGTTATTACTCGTCGAGTTATTGAAGTAGCGCTTGATTATCCGATGAAAACGTAATAATTCAAGTGGACGAAAAGGAACAAGTTCGCTCGAATTGCGTGAAAAAAAAAGAAAATGCGTGGAATTGTATTTTATTGCCCTATGCGTAAGGATTATATTGAGCTTTCAATGGGAATTAATTGATTCCCTTTAATTTCGGGATCGATTTAATTCGGGAGAGAATTAATTTTGTATTTAATTATCGTTAATTAGATTTTTTTTGAGATTGGTCAAAATAAGAAGGAGATGAAAATGTTTTTTTATGATAAAATTAATTGTAATTTATTTTCATGACATTACTTACTTTAATCACAATAAATATATTATAGGCCGATAATTTTTTTCTCAAATCTTTCGAGATTTATTACTCGATTTCAATAAAAAGGAAAAGTATATATATTTTTTAATTCGCGCATAAAGAGTTAAGAATAAATTATTTTACAGACGATGTTCGAGCGACAAATTATAAGTATCGTCAATTTTTCATGTAGATGATAAAATAATTCACAATGGTAAATAAAAAAAGTGGTG
This sequence comes from Apis dorsata, assembly GCF_000469605.1. Lineage (NCBI taxonomy): Eukaryota > Metazoa > Arthropoda > Insecta > Hymenoptera > Apidae > Apis > Apis dorsata. The sequence continues at coordinate 343,039 of NW_006263852.1, read as the reverse complement.
TAATTCTTATCAATAGCAAGACAATGCAGAATTTCTATATCAGTTATTTGCTAGACCATTTTGATCCCCAGCATGGGCCCCTGTGTCAATGGTACTAAAACGTAATTATGCGTCGACTTTCTCATGATGTATTTCAATGCAAGTTAACCCCCCGTTGATGTTAAAAGATAGCCATACGGACGACTTGGCATCGCGTAGGCCAGCTGCCTGTGGACTCGGCACAAAGCCCAAAGAGCTTAACAATCGGAAAGGAACGGTCCAACAAACAAAACTTCACCCCTCCTTGCTCCTTTTCATCCCCTCGATACCTCACCTGGCTCCCCACCCTAAGATTAAAGGTAATCTTGGAAAATTCTCGTTTCTCGCGTCGATCAGGAAGAATTGTTAGTTGACAAGAAATTACAAAAATATATCTTGTTGTTATTCGTATTTCGTATTTCTCTATATTAACGTTAATTCGAATTAGAAATATCGGCTTCGTTATCTATTAGAAATAAAATGAAATTAATTTTTTATCGAGTAAAATGTATATTCTCATTTCGTTCTCGTTATTGGTTATTTCACAATGGAAAAATTATATTATTTAAATTTATAATTGTATAGGATTAAATTTTTCAACTTTATTTTTTTAATGGTTTAGAGGAAATTTTGGCACGATATTAAAAGGCAAAAGTATTCATTAGATTCGTTTATCATTAATTAATTGTATATTATTCAAGAAATTTATTTTTAAATTAATAATCAAGATGAAATGATTTATGAATAAAAAGTATTCGTTTATGAAAATAATCGACTGATGATTACTGTCAACGATTGTGAATTATTTCTACGAAAAATTTCTCTAGGTTGAAAAAAAATATTTTCACTCTATCCACTAATTGTTCTTTTCATCCCTTCTTTTCAACATTTATGCATTTTAATACAATATTCGTTCTATTTCTTTGTCAAAATCCAAATTTTTCTGTATAAAATAGCATGAAAACTTCTCGTGCCCCGAATAAACTGTTTTGCATAACCAACCCCGATTAGGGATTCGAGTAACCTGCCTCGAAGAGGAATGCACCGTGAGAAGAAGGATATTTTTTCTGTTTGTATACATTTCTCAGGAGAAGGGAGGCCAAAAATTTATACTTTGGACTCGCGTAATCACACTGTGCATACAATAGATCTTTTTTAAAATCTTTCGCTATCTTTTGTAATATTTCATGTTTGAAAGGAAAAAATATTCATCTGGTTATCTACCTTCGAAAAATAATTTTCAATTTACACAAGTGCAACATGGAACAAGGATTGTATAGATTAGATTTTACAAATACTTTCAAAATTACGAATTCTGTTTTAAACATTTTATTTATTATTTTTAATTAATTTTTAAAAATCTTTTTTTTTTTGCGAATTGAAAATTGTATTATTTCAAATAAATGAAACATCGTATCGAGTGTATTTAAACTGCAAATATTCTATCGATTTTTCGTTTATATTTGAAAAATTGATTATCAGATTTTTGATAATATTACAAATATTTAGAATTATAGATAATTTTAGTGCAGGAACGCCGGAATTCCGCCGTCTATATTTATTACCGATAAGCTATCTGCGATAGGACATCCAAAACCAGGCCTCGTATTCACACTGATTAATTTTTTTTTCTTTTTTTTTTTTTCAGTCAATTAACAGTGATGCTTTCAAGTTTGAAAATTTAAATTTAAATTTAATACCACTTAAAAAAAAAACATTTTAAATCTAATTTTATTTTATCTTGCTTTAAAAATTGATTATTATAAAATTTTTACGTATTCTAAACGAAAGATACATCACATAATGTGACAAATTTATTTTTTATTTTCGTATTAAAATAATACGATTCGTTTTATTGTTATTAAATTATGTATATTTATATTTGTATAAAATATTTTGTTTATAAAATCAATGTAATTTCCTGTATTCATTAAGAATCGGCGAAATTTTTCTCCTATTCGATAAACGTATACAATCGAATCGGGACAAGATAATCAAAAGCTAAAATGACGAAACTGGTGTGTACAATGGCTTCATAGAAGAAAGTTGTTTCGCTGCACCCGGGGTAATTAACGATTTCTTTATGGCAAATGATTGTACATCCCGACCGGAAAGCCTAAGAATCTGACCACGCATAATGGTTACTAATACGCGAGTGCAGATAGCCGTAATCATCGTTCAATAAAAGTGATCAGTGGTTATAAATTTCACAAAGCAGTACAAGCGTCGATAAGGGGAATGAATTGTGTTTGCATCGAGAAAAACTCTTTGTCGATGATTAATCGCCACTAGGATGAGATATTTTTCTTTGTATCTACGATTCAAAGGCTTATAAATATGTACATGCACACATTTTCTTCCGAAGAATTTTTAGAATTTAGAAATACTCGTATGTATTTTGATCTCGATCAAAATTGTAACAAGATTTGTAAAAAAACGATTTTTTTTTAATTTCTTGTTCTATTATTAATGTATTAAATGAAAGTGTTAAATTATGAAAGAAGAGAATGAAGATAATACTAAAATAATACTTCGTTGAAAGAGATCAGTTTAATGTTAAAATTGTTTGATCTTTTTAATATTATTTCTTTGAAATAAATTTTTTAGATTTTCATTTCTATAGTTTCTATAATGATCGATAACTTAAATAATGATCTTGTTTATGAAATTTTTAACACTTGTGTTTCTAATAGCAATGTTGGACAACCACTGGCCCGCGTTCTGAATGAACTCATTATGCATAGTCCCACGAGCCCATACACCATTTCAATTCAACAGTGCTGTCTATTCACGAAATACTACAGCGTCTGAACTCGATTCTAAAAGCCAAAAGGGTGACTTGAACATGAGATGCTTCGAAATAATAAATTTAAAAAAAAAAGGATTTCACCATAGAAATACAAGTCTTTAACTTTTATTATGCATCTCTCAAATATAATCGATTATTATTATCGCCATTGTTTTAAATTTAACATTCTGTGAAATGTATTTTTAACAAAAGTAATGCAATTTTAAACTTGTATCTTTTGAATTACTCGAAGTTATGGCTTTTAAAATATTAAGGTCGATTACAATAATTTTTAATTTCAAATTACTATCACGTTTATTCTAATTATTTTCACAAAAATTTAAAAAAAAAGGATTGCTCGATTGAGGATCTCTGTTAGATCCAGTTCGAATGCCGGTTCAGGAAGTTCGAATGCAGATAGATGGGACATGGTGTCAAGATTTTCGACAGGGGTGCACGTGTAGATTGAAACCAGACTCTGCGATAATAAACTACAAATACTATTTTTATAAAGATGCCGTGTTACACATGTAACGATCGAAATAAAATATGCTTGAGAACCTTTATGTTTTTCTTGTGATAAACCCTTCTAAGTTCATCTTATAAAGGGCAAAAACTTACAAAAAAGGTTCAAAGTTACCGATAGTTTTTTTATAGAAAGAAAGGAAAAATGATTTAAGCAACAGTAGTAAATTTCTCTTTGATATTTTGTTTTATAAAAGTTTTGGCAAAAATGGCACTTTTAGCTTATGGAATCATTATCAAGATGAAAAATTTAATATTTCTAATAAAAATATTTAATCAATATTATCGTGCTTTCACATTTCCGTAAGTCCACAGATGAGATACAGGATAAACATTATATTTAATATAAACATATATTTTAGCATATTATGTTTTGAAATATCGAATTTAGAAAAATAAAGTTAGTTTTCATAAGTTCTTTATGTGTCTATCTACGGAAAAATTAATAATATCAAAATATAATTTCTTTAAAACTATTCAATTTTTATTCGAAATTTTTTTTAATATTATATGTTATATATATTTTTAATATTATAATATCATAATAATATTATGAAGAATAAACGACATACTACACATGTAAAGTTATGCAAGATATCCAAAAATCTGTAAAATTAAAAAAATAAAAACATTTAATACTGCAAAAGAAGCTCTTATTATAATAAATATGCAAAAGATAATTAATATCTTCTCTTTGATTTTATAAACTTTTTAAAAAGTAGATATTATCGATAAGTTAGATAGAGATTAAAAAGTTTCCGACATCAATGCCATTTAGAAAGGAAACATAATAAAAAAAATAAGATATTGAAAAAGGACAGCAATAGAGTATAGTTAAACAAAGAGAGGAAATAGATAGAAAAGGACAGAGATAGGATAAAAATATTGAAATCAGCGCCATCTTCAGTGTACCGCAAATGAAACACACGAAGAAAGGATAGAAGATAGTAGAACAAGGATAGAGATAGAATAAAAATTGACAAACTAGCGCCATCTGTTAGATACCAAGGTAACTCTCTTCTTTATAAGATAAGGAATATTCAAGAAATGTCGCTATATTTAATTTTTATTCTACTTTATTTTACTTTATAAAATTTTAGCCAAAACTAAAGCAATTTCTATTAAAAATAAACATATTTAAGTTTTTAATTAAGATGTTAATTTTATTTCGATTAATTCAGAATTATTAAAATAGAATA
>NW_006263852.1:336797-338217 GCF_000469605.1 Apis dorsata | reverse complement strand
ATGTACTTAATTAATAGATTTTTTTTTAATATCACATTTATTTTTAATGATAATATGCTAATAGTTTCTTATTTTTTAATAAAAAATAAAAAACATTGTTTTACAATTGCTTTCGTAATTTAATGAATAAAATAAATAAAATTTTAGTTAAAAATAATGCGTTCTCTATTAAACATATATATGCAATCAATAGGTTAGACGAAGAGAGGAAAAAGTTAGAAAAGGACAGAGATAGGATAAAAATATTGAAATCAGCGCCATCTTCAATGTGTAAATGAAACTCACAAAGAAAGGATAGAAGATAGTAGGAAAAGGATAGAGATAGAACAAAAATTGACAAACTAGCGCCATCTCTTAGGTATTAAAGGTAGCTCTGTTATTTGTAAAATAAGAAACATTCAAGAAATATCGTCATATTTAAATTCTACTCTACTTTATCTTACTTTGTAAAATTTTAGCCAAAATTAAAACAATTTCTATTAAAATTAAAAATATTTAAGTTTTTAATGAGAATGTTAATTTCATTTTAATTAATTCAGAACGAAATAAAATGTTTCAGATAATATATTATGTTATACATAATAATTATAATTATAATTATACTTAATAATTTTTTTTTAATATCATATTTATTTTTAATGATCATATGCTAATGGTTTATTACATTATTCAATGCAAAATAAAAAACATTGTTACAATTGCTTTCGTAATTTAATAAATAAAATAAATAAAATTTCAGCCAAAAATAATGCGTTCTCTATTAAACATATATGCAATCAATAGGTTAGACGAAGAGAGGAAATAGAAAGAGAAGAACAGAGATAATACTCACGAAGAAAGGATAGAAGATGGTAGAACAAGGATAGAGATAGAATACGAATTGACAAACTAACGCCATCTCTTGAGTACGAAAAACAATTTTTACAAGGAAAGATAAAGTAGAGCAAAAATTACATGTGGCGACATCTCTTGAATATTCCTTACCCTACAAATGAAAGAGTTATCGTTCTTCTCTAAGAGATGGCGCCATTGTTCAATTCTTATTCTATCTCTATCTTTTTCCTATTATCTTCTGTCCTTTATTCGTGAGTTTCATTTGCGGCACACTGAAGATGGCGCTGATTTCAATATTTTTATCCTGTCTCTGTCCTTTTCTATCTATTTCTTCTCTTCGTCTAACTTATGATTGAATGCTTTTATTTTTAATAGAGAACGTTTTATTTTTTGCTGAAATTTTATTTATTTTATTCATTAAATTACGAAAGCAATTGTAAAAATGTTTTTTACTTTATATTGAAAAATGTAATAAACTATTAGCACATGATCGTAAAATATAAATGAAATATTAAAAAAAAAATTTATTGATTAAATATAACAATATATTATCTGAAACATTCTATTTTAATCATTTTGAATTATA
>NW_006263852.1:336324-336791 GCF_000469605.1 Apis dorsata | reverse complement strand
GAAATAAAATTAACATCTTGATTAAAAAATTAAATATCTTTATTTTTAATAGAGATTGTTTTAGTTTTAGCTAAAATTTTACAAAGTAAGATAAAGTAGAGTAAAAATTACATGTAGCGACATCTCCTGAATATTCCTTACCCTACAAATGAAAGAGTTATCGTTCTTCTCTAAGAGATGGCGCCATTATTCAATTCTTATTCTATTTCTATCTTTTTCCTACTATCTTCTGTCCTTTGTTCGTGAGTTTCATTTGCGGCACACTGAAGATGGCGCTGATTTCAATATTTTTATCCTGTCTCTGTCCTTTTCTATCTATTTCTTCTCTTCGTCTAACCTATTGATTAAATGCCTTTATTTTTAACAGAGAACGCTTTATTTTTGACTAAAATTTTATTTATTTTATTCATTAAATTACGAAAGCAATTGTAAAAATGTTTTTTATTTTTTATTGAAAAATAATAAAT
>NW_006263852.1:327856-335839 GCF_000469605.1 Apis dorsata | reverse complement strand
GAAATAAAATTAACATCTTGATTAAAAAATTAAATATCTTTATTTTTAATAGAGATTGTTTTAATTTTAGCTAAAATTTTACAAAGTAAGATAAAGTAGAGTAAAAATTACATGTGGCGACATCTCTTGAATATTCCTTATCCTACAAATGAAAGAGTTATCTTTCTTCTCTAAGAGATGGCGCCATTGTTCAATTCTTATTCTATCTCTATCTTTTTCCTGTTATCTTCTGTCCTTTATTCGTGAGTTTCATTTGCGGCACACTGAAGATGGCGCTGATTTCAATATTTTTATCCTATCTCTGTCCTTTTCTATCTATTTCTTCTCTTCGTCTAACATATCGATTGAATGTCTTTATTTTTAATAAAGAATTCTTTATTTTTGGCTAAAATTTTATTTATTTTATTAATTAAAATACAAAAATAATTGTAACAATGTTCTTTATTTTCCATTGAAAAATATAATAAGTCGCTATATCGTAAGAAATAAATGCAATATTAAAAAAAAAATTTATTAATTCAATATAACATAATTTATTATCTAAAACATTCTATTTCAATCATTTTAAATTATTCAAAACAAAATTAATATCGTAATTAAAATTGATTATTGATTATAATTATTTTTTTTTAATGAATATTAAATAAATTTTATTATTAATTGAGTATAAAGTAGAGTTAATTTTTTTGTTTATGGAAAGAAAAATAATTATTTTACATTACACGTTAAATTAGTATTAACTGTAACATAAATTAAACTCGTTTGATAATAATTTTTATATTTTTGTTTTTATATTTACATTTTTCTACATTTATTGGAAGTTAAATAAACGAATACATTTAAAATATTTCGAAAATTTATATAAATCTAAACGATATTCTTATGTATACTATCGATCATAAGTTTGATATCATCTTAAAGAATTATTTTATAGAAATAATATCGACGATTCATACATTCATTCGTCATTCAAAGAAAGAAAATTATTTTAATTAAAATAATTGCTCATATTTTTTTCAACTTTTTATATTATTTTACACGTACTCTTAATTCATTACACCATATTTTTACACTTTTATTTACACTTTTCGTGTATTATTGTTATACATGTATATATCTTATTGTTTTCATTAAATAAATCGTTTGCATTAAAATATAATATACATAAATGGCAAATACTTGTAATTTAGAGATACATGCTATTTTTAAATTTATATATATAACAAAAGAAAAGTTTAATCCCAAATTACCAACATATAATTAATTAACCTTTAAAGAAATCATATTACACTTAATCTATATAAATTACTTTATCTTTAATAATATATTTATACAACAAACTATAACTAATAAAGGCAGTAATTAACAATTAAACTTATGATCTATAGTACAGATAAGTATCATTCAAACGAACGAATCATAAAATTTTGTGAAAGTTAAAAAATTTGGGCATCCCTCGTGTCGAAAAAAACAAATGAATAAAATAAATATGGCGCGCTTAATTGTAAACGCCATGACAGTTCGGCCGGATTCTCAAATATATAGTTTTGTACTACGTTTTCTAAAACGAAACAAGTATTCAGCTATATCTATTTACTGTACAAGTGCGTTTCATTCGACGCATAATATTAAAGCTTTTGAATTAGCTATGTAAAATCCAAGATCATTGAAATTGAAAGATCATTGATTATTTTCAAATAATAGATAATCTTTTCTTTATACGTAGAATTTGTTATTTTTTAAATGTATCTTTTTTAACAATTCGACAATCGTTAGTCAGAATAAATTTTAAATATTCTGATAAACTTATAGTGATAACATTACATCTAAAAAATAATTTTCGTTCGCTTCATTATTAACACAGCCCAATTTAATTCAAATTATCTTTTAATATCTACACACGTTGATACGAAGGTTTTAATTAAAAGTTATTTTACTTTACACTTCGTCCATTCCGTTTTCTATATTTTTCTGAGCTTTTTTAATGCTCCGTTGCTTTTTTTCCCTCCTTTCTTCTTCAAAAACCTGACTATGTTACACATAGTCTACATTTCATTTTCACTTTCGTGAATTTAATAAGATTCGGCTAAAAAAAATTTAGTTTAAGTTTAAAAGTTTGAATCTATAACAACTTTAGTTAGTATATTTTCTTCCAATTTCTCGGAAGATATACGTGTATTTCACTTTTCTCTCTTCTTTTGCATTTTTTTTATATCTTTTTTTTTTTCTTTTTATAATTTTAATATCGTAGCAGTAGTGTAATATACATGATGATCATTTCGCAAAACATGATCATCAAAAGCAAAAATTTCAAACGTTACATCGAGATGATATCAAGCTTTCTGAGAAGAAATTTCCGCGATATCGAAATATTTTTAATTCTAAAATTTGCGAGTATGATATTACGAGTAAATCCACTCTTTGATCAATAACAATCGAGCAGAAATTTACATGTAACGATCTTCTTACAATATCTGCTTACTGTTTATTCACTAGTTAATTCAATTTTACATTAACAATTACACGATTACCAATTTATCGATAATTATCTCGGCGACAATTATCATCAATGGGAATTAGTCTCTTACGACAAAACACGTTAATCTCTTAACAATATTATTATAGTTATAAATTTAAAACAATTTAATAGAAGACTTTAAAGTATTAGTAGACTTTCGATATTTCTTTCAATTTTTACAAACTCGAAACAATCGTGAAATAATTTATTTGAACGAATCAAACGATTCATTCAAATAATTCCATATTCCTTATACAATTATTTTTAGCTCTTCTCTTTTCTCTGCTTCGTTCCCTTGTAATCGAAGAAGAAAACGACAACTTATTCGCTTCTTTTTCTTGTTGTCTTTCGACAAATCGACGAATGAGTCGTACAGTTTGTATTCAATTACATACAATTACAATACAATTGAAATACTCTTCAAGTAAGTATTTTATCATTATCTCTTACTATCAATGAATCGAAGTGAATTTTTTTTTATCTTTTCATTAGGTGATATGGAAAATATAATGACGCAATAACGAAAAAAAGTATTTCTCTTCTCTGAAGAAGTGGAAAAAATAATAAAAATAATTAAATTGCAAAGAGATAGAAATTTTTAAATTTTCAAAATACTCGAACAACATTCCTTGCCAATCTTGTTCTTAATTACATTTTAATAGATGTCATCTCATCGCTTTCTTCGCAATTGCACCATTATCCTCGTTTCAATATCCTGGCCATTGAATCAACACCATTGCAATACACGTAATAAATAAAACAAGCGATCAAAAAAACAATAATTGATAAATTTACACATCTTTTAATTTTACCATTATAACATTTAAAAAAATTCCAATTCAATGACCACTCTATCATTCCTGTTAACAATACAACAGCTTCGAAAAGAGACAGAACTTTTTCATATCTTCGATTCATTTTCTTCTCTCTCTTTCTCCCTTTTTCAGAAACACCTCCTCCGTCCGATATCTTCTTTCCCAGCATCGACGTTTCCGGTCTGTTCGAGTTTGCCACGATTTCCACGGCGGCTTAAATGTACTCGGCGAACATTATCCAATAAGTTACGTTCAACACGGCGAAGAGGAAAGGAAAGAAGACGCGGGAGACCCGATCGATGTTCAGGGCACGCATCCGCGCCTTCTGTGCGGGTGTTGGGCCTGGCGGTGGACCGGTCGTCGATTTCTGCGATCGGCCGGATAACAACATTGCGTTTTCCTGCGTGACAACGATCACAACTTGAACCGCCGCTGTGCAGACAACCCCTCTGTGCCTCGGAGAGATGAACGCGTGGACCGATGACGCGACGCATCGAGAAATGGCCGCAATTATCTTTCCTCTCTCTGCTTACGAGCGATGTAATGCGAAGAAAAATTAAAATTTGAAGTTTTTGAGTCCAAGTTATATAACCTTATTCGAAACATTGATTCGAATAATGAATTAGGTGAGTAACTTTTTGAAACTCCCTTCTTTTTCTTTCTTGCCCAATTCTTTTCATTTTCATTCCCTTTCCCCGAGGCACAGAAGTTGTCTGAACCGTTCGGATGTTCATCCAGGCGTTACCTTAGTGGCGATGTCGAAAATTTTATCGAGCTTGGCGGAATCGGGGCCGCTGGAGGACGGCGGGGGAGGTGGTGGCGCCGGTTTCGGGGGCGTGTCCGAGTCGCCGAGGACGATGTTCACCAGGCAATACTCCATCAACGCCATGAACACGAACACCGTGCAAACCGACATGAAAGCGTCCACTGCCTTTAGATACGAAACAGGTGGAAGGGACGCTTGACTCTTGGCGTGTTGCGTCGAGAGGGTCAGCAAGGAAGTTACGCCGAGCGTCACTCTGGCTGGCGCCGCTTCCGGTTTTATCCAGAAGGAGACCCACTGCACACAGAGGTAATAATTAAAGATTCGAGTTATATACGTTTCCTGTTTTCTTTATTTTTTTTTTTTTTTTAATTACGTTTAGTTTCCAGACTCACCGACATGATTACGATCAAGCAGGTTGGAATGTAAGTGTGAAACAAGTAGTAGCCGAGTCTACGTTTCAGGACGAACACTACTTCGAGGCAAGTGAAGTTACCTAAACGGGACGATTTTTCGTTAATTTAATAATTCTTCTCAATTAATAAGAAACGTTGAATTGTTCGAATTTAAAATTTTTAAAACATCAATGATCCCGATATCTTTTTTAACAAAGTTCATCAGATTATTTATTTATTCCTTTCAGTTTCTATACCCATATTGAAACGGACACATGTGAAGATAACGTGAAATGTCAATTAAATAAACGTGGCCATTCACGCGAGAACAAATTCACTTTCAACCCTTTCGATTCCTCCTCGATCTCGTGTCGAGATTTGAAACGGTTAATTAGGAACAGAATGAGCACGAGGTTCCTCTTTCTTTTTTTTTTTCACGACACTTACCAGTAGAATAGACCTGCGTGCAATCGGCCGTGTAATTCTTAACCAGTTGGAGCTGGGGCAGCTCGATGTTCTCGTCGACGACGAGTGGCACGTCAGGATCCCACTGGAAGATCATTTCATCCGTCGTGTGCGACACTGTTGACCGAGTTGTTTTGTCCTTGTGAAATCGCACATTCAGCCCGCAAAACTAAACGATAATTCATGCGGGTATCGCTTTCGAAATGTGAGTGTAAAATTCTCCTTTTAGATGCGCGATTCAACTCGATTGTCGTTAATATCGGACGTTTCTTTCTTTCTTTTTCATCTATGGAGCTTTCTCGATGGATCTTTGATTTGTTTCGAGATGCGTATTGCGCGAGAGAAATCGCGATTGAATGGAAAATTGGAAAAGATGATAAATGCATTAATACGTTGATAATCTCCTATTGATTAAAAAAAAATAGGATCTTTGATAACTGGTTGTGGAAGGATGAATCATTTTGCTAAAGATCTAGTTTACTAATGATTAAGCAAATTATACGTTAAGTAATTTGTAAAAATTCACTCACGACTTTCCATTTGTAATTTACACTCTTGAGTGTCGTGAGGATAGATCAAGAAGTTCATGGCGCACGATAACTTCAACGTTAGTCTGAAATAAAAAAAAGGGAAAAAAAAGAAATGTTATTTCGTGTGAAAAATAATACAAAAATATGGAGAAAGAAGGATAAAAAATAGGAATTAAAATAAACATTGAACATAAAGTTCAATGAAAAAATAATAGATCGTTTCTTCTTACTTGACCATGTATAAAATAGTCTTGTCTTTGTACAACCATAAGTAATGATTCGGTATAGTCATCGTTTGGAACGTCACTGATTTCGCGTTCTTGAAGAATGAATCCGGCCGCCACATATTCTTCAGCCAATCGACTTCAAGTAATCTAGAATAACAACATAATTTAAATGACTTTTCGTATTTATTTGCAGAAAAATCATTTTTTTAATAATTCTCAATACTTATACATCGATATCTTCGAATTTTAAAATGACAAAAATTATTTTTTAGATTAAATCACGATGATTTCATGTACCTGTATTCGGATGTCATATTTTCTGGTAATCGGAGCCTGTTGTCCTTCCAAGTTTGGGCGAAAAATATGTCGGCTGCATAGGTCTGAAAGAGTGGATATATGAAAATTGACACTTTAAAATTCGGTATGAATTATTCATTAAAATTTAAATACTACCAAACGATGTACGATGAAAGTAAGTGTTTGGAGTTCATTTTAAGAATGTAAAGAATTTTTTCAAGCCTAGAATATTATACAAATTGATGAGATGGAATTGATAATAAGCTTTTTATTTTAAAGCAAATGTTTTTAAATATCAATCCTAAGAAAATCTCTATTTTATTAACTTTCTCTCTGAATATCTAATGAATGCCTCTATCGATGATCGTTCAGTTCTTTCTTTCTTTCTTTTCTTCTTGGAAAATGAACGAAAAAATTGAAAGATCTGAGTGACAAGATTAACAAGATTACGTTCGTTTTTAAAGCGATAAACAAGAACAAAGTCGTGAATTAAAATTTGATAAAGATTGAAATTCGCACGATACCATTGAATTCTCATCTATGGAATCGAGACCCATAACAGTGACATGGAAATAAACTACGGTCGCCTGTCCATCCTTCTTTGGAGGTCGCATTTTGTCGTATAATTTGGGATCTTCCGGTAGAAGGTCGAAGAATTCCAAGCTCCTCCTGAAATTTCGAGTGGAAACTTCAGCAAAAACTCAAACACTTTGTTAGCCGAACACGTAAACTTCGTACGAATTTCCACGCAAATTAATAATAATCGAGGATACTTTTTATATGCCCGCCAATATCAAGAATTTTAAATAGAATTTATATCGATACAATGATCACGTTTCGGTATAATTAGCACTGTATTAAATTTTGACGAATTCACGTTCAAATGTTTCACTTATTATGTCGCATTTTCTTCATGGTAGTTTCACATGTCTTGCACAAAATGAGAGAAAAAACTGAAATTCACAGAAACTACTGTATGTACATTTCTGCATTTATTACATTTTGTTGATTATTTTTTTTTCTTTTTTTAAACACGTTAGAAACACATACACAAATCACAAATACACCTTTTATTATAATTATTATCGAATAATTATTTTGTCATTGAAAAAAATCACTAATTTAATTCGTAATAACAATTTTATCGCACATTAATCACAGCACTTTATGGATTTCACTGAACTTCTTTCTGGTGATTTCATCGTGCTTTATCCTTCGTTCCTTTTCATCGTGAAGATTTATACAATTAAAGTAATGCTGTAAATATTATTTCAAATAATAAAAGAAATTTACTATCCTGGAACTTAATGTTGCCTCTACTTTCTTTTCGTCGATACCTCTTCAATATTACTAATATTACACCAAGAAAATAATATAAATTTCTACATAAAAACCCAAGAAATTTTACATCCGCAAGAAAGTCTTTGTTTTTCCAATAATTACTTCCCAACGATCAAATTTTTATCACTTTAAATTTGTCAAACAAAGGGGAAAAGATCCTCTGATAAAATCCTTTCGACAAGACACATCCTCGAAACCATAAATCTCGAGATATATAAGAAATTAAATCAAGAAGAAGAGGAATCGTCACATCTTCACGGTTACCGTAAAGATGGCCGGTGTGTCGTCGGCATGGGGACACGGGGAAGAGGAATAGAATGGATCAAATCAGAGAAGAATCTTACTGAGCGTCCACGGTGTGTCCAAGCAGGAGAAGAAGCACGATCGAGGAAAGGATTGCGGAAACCATGCCGCCCCCATGTGTCTCGTCCATCGACATTCTTCGTCGATCGCTTCTCAGCGCATTTTCTCTCGCACCAGATGAGCAAACGGTCGAAATGATAAAGGAGAAGAGACGAAGAAGCCGAGCGTGGAGCGTGTCGAACTTAAGAAAACGAGCGGCGATAATAAGATTGCGGGGAAAAGGAAAAAACGAAAAAGGGAAAAAATTCGTTCGACAACCCTTCGTCGAA
>NW_006263852.1:323579-327586 GCF_000469605.1 Apis dorsata | reverse complement strand
CTCTCTCTCTCTTTCTTCTCTCTCTTTCTTCTCTCTCTCTCTCCTCTCTCTATCTCCCTCTATCTCCCTCTCTCTCTCCCTCTCTCTCTTCCCCCTTGATCGTTATTCCCCGAATCGCGGGGACGTGCAACCGTCGACTGACTTCTTCAAACGACTTTGCCGAAGCTGCAGAATCCTCATCGTCGCTCACGAGGTAGAGAGGCAGAGGTGGAGGTGGTTGCTCGTTGGTAGCGGTGGTGGTGGCGATGGAGGTGGTGGACCACATCACCGGTGGCGTACAACGATACACACCTTTCCTGCCTACACCCCCGCCGCTTCTTCCTCTTAACTCGATACAGAGGGATGAAGAATAGGGGGAGGGGAAAAAGGAAGGGGAAAAAAAGAATCTCTCTCTCTCTCTCCTCGCCACACACAGTGGTTCAGTAACAGGAATGAAGACAGAGGATTGTTCGAAATGGTGAGAAGGAGAGGAAGAAAGAGAGAGAGAGAGAGAGAGACGAAAGGAAAGGAGGATGTGGCGTGGAGAAAGAAAGGTGGTGGTAATCCCCGGTGGGTCCGTAAAGCGTCACGAGAGATGGTTCCAACGACACGAATTTACCCCAATGCGGCATCCACCGTGGCATCCTCCGCTTTAGATATGGATATGCTTCGCGATTCGAACACATTTAACGCGTTAATTGCTAAAGATGAACGGCTAAAGGGGAAGAATAACGCACGATCGAGGGGGATGATGGAACGGGCATCGCATGCCAGTTAGTTATTTTGGATGATGTCGGATGTATAGAGAGATAGGCTTGTTCTTTTGGAGAGAGAGAGGGAGAGAATTAACGATTGGAGATTTTACAAGAGGATATGAAGAGGAGTCAGATTTATATGTTTGAAAAAATTATATAAATAATATTTTTTTTAAATAATGTATTGTTGATATAAAAGAAATCTAGAAATTCTTTGGTAAATTTTAAATTCATTTTTCAAAATTACTTTATTGATCACTTGTTTCAATTTTAATTTGTAATAATTAACTTTCAATGATCGAATAAGAATCTATTATTTTCTAAAAAATTCCGTATCTAAATTGTTTTTGAAAGATCCATTAGTACGATTCATTGCGCGTGTTTATTTGTTAGAATCCTCTAGAGATGCACGTAACGAGTAGTGAAAAGTACAGAATATCAAGGCGCCGCTTTCATGCACGCCGCGTTTCTTTGAGTTGCCGTTGCAACTTAAAGAAGCCAAAATCATCTCAATTCTCTGACAAGATCTCGACTAGTTAAATAGGGAAACGAAAAAATATTTAATGTGTGTAATTGATAAAAAAAATCGTACAAAATACAGAATAATATAATTAATTCAGATATTAAATTAAACGAAGAAAATCACCTTTTTGATTTTATTTTTTCGTAAATTTAATTTAATTTATAAGAAGAAGAAGCTTGCAAAATTAATAATACAATAAATATATCTAATAATCTTTCTTTGCATCTCAAATGATTCTCGAATTTAACTCGAATCAATTATTTATAAAAAAGATTCATAATAATTTTCTTTTCGCAGCTACTTGAAACCCTTCAAAACACGAGTATCATTTTCGATTTTTAACGATCGAGATCGAAAAAAATAACGAAAAGAGACGAGCATGACGAAAGAAAATAGGATGTAGGAAGGAACGTCATCGATGACAACGGGGAAGAGAAAGCAAAAAGAATCGAAAGGGGAAAGGATCCTGCAGTCTTCCCTCTCGCCCACCCTTCTCGAGGGTAACTCTTAGAGACGTTAACTACCGTGCTATTTGAAGACATCGTCGTCGACCGACGGGACACGCCGCTCGATATATCGATCCTCGAAAATTGTGCCGCGAATAGAATGCTACGTGTTCGCGCCGCTCATGCATCGTCAAGTGGCCGCTCTTCGAGAAGGTATACATATATACACGCACGAGGACCACCGCGCGCGCGAGCCAATACACGAGTATGTGGGTGTATGTGTAGCCATTTCCTCGAAATTACAATGCAAAAAGGAAATTGAATGTAACGATGAACATGAAAAGATGTGCATACTTCTTGAATTTTTGTTTCCTTACTCGATCGAAGATTGAATGAAAGAAGTAATATAATATGTAAATAAGAAATCGTAATTTACTTTACGAGGAATGGAGACAGAATAAGAATCGTTTTTTGATTGTAATTTTAAGTAAAGAGATAAAGTTAAAATGATATGTAAAAAGTTATTAAAAAGCGTTATAGTGTATATCTATGAAATGATGCACTTCTTCGCGAGGATGACTCGATATCAAAGATGGACATCCTTATCAATAATTCCTAGAAACTTTGCATTGTTGAATGCAAAGCACATCTCTATTGTGTTATCCCTATCTCAAAGACAAAGTCGTTTTATATTAGAGATAGTGCAATAAAATAAACACAATGCTTATGATTATCAAAATGAGAAAAAAGTATTTTTATGAAATGATAGAGAAATTAGAAGAATATCTTCAGTCGAAGTTATGAATATCATTCTAATGATCAAATAGTCATTGGGTATAATTATTCTCATTAACGTGGATCACGGTGATAAATATCATTAACAGAGAAACAGTCGAGGTCTAATCAAGATGTTCTACCTTAAAGTGATACTTCTTTGACACGTGAGACGTGAGGATGAAGACGTACTCATTAGTACCAACCACAATTAATAACGTTATCTCCTTTGAGCTTCTTCATATTTTACATTGAATCGTAATTCACGTCGCGATGACGTTTACGATAATTTAATTGATTTCTCTTGGATATCTTCTTGGAAATTTATAATATGGAAGATTAATTTAAAAAATTCATGAGGAAAGATTTTAATTAATTGAGATTAAAATAGATAAAATTTATTATGGAAGAGTAACAAAGGTTTTATTATTTGTTCAAGATAATTATTAAAATTTATTATAAAGAAATGGTAGATAATGTAGGAGAGAAATTTAATTGGAATACGCGTTTAAGATATGGAAAATTAACGCTTAATTAACAAATAATACTTGCTCAGGGTGAATGTATTTACTCTTACCTTGACCTCGTGACATTACCTTGAGAATGATAAGAACGAATTCCTTTTCCCTTCACTGATTCTAAGTCGTAGTATCGACCAGTCTCTTTGAAAAGCGCGTTTCCACAATGCCTTTCTAATTGTCGAGTGGTGGATGCGATATGGCAACACATTGGCGCAGACGTTGCTACATAAAGAACTTCTTCTTTCAAGAAAGAAAATTATCAAAAAAAAATTAAAAATCTCAAGCTCGTGTAAAATAAATGAAATATCTTCTTTTATTTCTAAGCGAAATCTATCGTCTAGAAAAAATTCTTTAAAATATACAAAATATACTTGATACCAAAATAAAATACACGTTATTAATAATTAATAGTTGAAAAGATCTTTATTTACATACATTCGTTTCAAGAATTCTTTTGAATTCTCATGTTTTTCAAACATCTTTCAAATGGTTTCCAAATTAATCTCAAAAAATTTGATGAAAATACAGCAATTCAATTGCAACAGAATCTTCAGATGGAACTTATTAAAATTAGTACCAACTTTGCATTTCTGCATCATGATCAATTATTTAATACAGCATCTTCATCAAACAATTAATCTATGAATTTTTTTGTAGAAAAATAAATTCATATACAATATACAAAAATATATAAAATATTCATTACAATATTTACATAATGATGAAACACTTTTATTTAGATATCATTTTATTTAATTATAATCATAAAAATTTAAATTCGCATAAGTATTCACATTCCGCTAGTATCACATCTAATAGGAATCAGAGATCGCACTTGGCATCGTCGTAATCTCCAAAAGATTTCCGTACACGGCCAGAGTAGAACCGTTCTTTATCCACATGTGTTAAAAAACGAATAATACGACGAACATTACATATGTCAGAATCCGTTACACATATATTTCTATGCGTCTGGTGACGTCATTTTTCGTACCACTGACGTCGATAC
>NW_006263852.1:315185-323377 GCF_000469605.1 Apis dorsata | reverse complement strand
GCGGCTGGCTGCCGTTAGAAAGGAAAGAGTCGAGAGAAATGGATTGCTGAAGGAGCGGTTCGAGTGGTTCGCGGCATTCTGCTATTCCCACTGGTGTTCCAGGCCCAATGACCTGATTGTCGAGGCAAAAAGAAGCTGCTCTCGATGGTTCGTTATCATTAGACACGTGAATCATGTTCTACGGTATTACCTTAGAAGGGAACAACGTCTCGCCACTTTGGACACGATTCGTTTTCCTGTTCCTCAAGACAGGAATCGTTTTCAGTAATGGATAACTTGTTCTGCTATCTTGAATCACGAAAGGATTCGAAGAACTATAAATTGGAAAGCTTGAACGATTCTTGAGGATGAGTGAACAAGACGTGCGACAGATTGCATGAATATTCTTCTTTGATGATTTTCTTGCCTTTCTTGTTTATTACATACGATTTTGTGTGATTGATGATGCGATAATGTTATGGTGCGATAGTAGAAAGAAGTAATTTTCATCAGTAATTTTAATTGTGGAAATATTTTCTAAAATTTTATTTATTTCTTGCTTTTGAATCGTATGCATATTGTGCTAAGCTTTGAGACTTACAGAGAACTTGTTAAGTTTTTAAGATAATATTGGAAGTTCTATAATCAGAGTGAATAGGTGTTTAAATAAAATGTGAAAAATAAAAATCTTAAATTATCAATGCTTCTTCTAAAATTTTATTTTTATTTTTCTGTTATAGAATATATATTGATGGATATTAGAAGGAGATTTTCTTACGTTTTATTGAATATTCTTTTTTTTCTTGTACTGGGTTAAGATTCTTGAATAAAGAAAAGCGATTATCGGAACAAGATCATCGTATTATCGAATTTAAAGATCTATATTTGACTCACTCGAGGAAAAGCGCGGAGAGGAACGTTTAAAAAATCGAACTCGTCTCAAGTGGCCAAAGTGTTGTCAGCTTCTCTTCGATCACCAGCCACGAAGCATTTACGTCAAAGATTTTATGACGTCACTTAACAAGCTAAAATGTCAGTGAAAAGGTTAAACATCAAATTACCTTTTTCTTCTTTCTACGAATAAATAAAAATAAAAGAAAAAATAATAAAAATCAGTGTCAAAATGAAAACTTATAAAATCTTTCTTCTTATTCTAAAAAAAAAAATTATCCTTCTAACTTTTTCAGGATATATCTGTTAATTTTTCATCTTGCTATAGAGCTATGACTGGATTAAAAAAATTTGTAAACGTTTCTTAAAATATTTTTATTAGTAATTCATTTATTTGAGAAACAAGACATTTGCGCCATGTGTTTCTAATTATAACAGAATTGCTTAGATGAGAATACCGTAATATCTACGATCTTCGAAAATATAAAATGTATCTTCACTTATAAATAGACAACTGGTACTCAATGGGTTAAGCATCAGTGTTGTCAACTCAGCATATCGATCTCTTATGTAATTCTTTCTGTTTTTACGTGCTACTTCTTATTTCCAATTATGTGCCTCTCGAGTACATCAACTGCGTTATAATTAATAAATGAAGTACCTCTGTAACTTCTTTCTTCTATCTTAAATTAATAAGATTAATTTTTTTTTCAGGTATCGATATATCTGGTTGAATGAAGATCTTCCTACTCGATATGAAACACAATATCACATATTTTGATTGTACAACGATCGATAAAACAACAATCGATAGAATCATCAATCATCGAATGATAATTCGCCAAATAAGAATCGGTGAAACAGCAGATCAAATATAAATCGAACTATAATTATAAAGTAACAACAAAAACTTCGTAATATCGATCAACGAAAGAACGATTAAACAACAATTGATCCAAGATGAAAAAAGCTATCAAATCAAATTACCAACAATCTTCGATAAAAGAATCGACCAACGAAAGAACGATTGTTGAAAACAATGAAAATGTCGAATTTACAATTTATCAAATTATTACCTTAAACTTTCATGAGACGGATCGACAAAAGGATCGATTGATCGATGAAACAAAACGCGGTCGTGGTGATTAGTTAAAATGGTGTTGTGTGGAAAATCCTGCGATGTTTTACAAGATGACACACGTCGTGGTGTTTTTGCGAACGTCAGCTGAGATACTCTTGGCCGAGGCACGTCGAGAAGTACGGTCGGGTGTGGAGGGACACCGGTCGGGCTTAGCTTGCCGTTGGAGGAGAGTTTCGAGGCAGCTGGAGACGATGCACGATAAGCACGCCCGTTCCCCTTTCTTTTCTGACCTCACGCCGGTTTTCATCCCTCCTCCTCGCCCACCACCCACACCCCCGCCTCCCTATTATTTTCGACCGATTGCCAATTGTCGTGCAACTGCCGACGTAGGTGCTCCTGCTGGATGATTCCGGTTTACTGCAGAAAGGTAGCACAACTCCTGGAACGATCGCTGCCACTCGATCCTAGAATTTTCCACCCCCTTATTCGATCTTCCCCCTCTTGTTTTATTCGTCGTCTATCGGTAGTTGGCATATTTGCAAGGGTGGATATGCAAAGAGATACGTATTTCTAAATGGATTTTTTTTTTTGCGATAGAATTATTATGATTGGAACGAATGGATTAACTTTGTTTTATCTTTTTCGTTAGGAAAATTATTGTTCGATTCTTTTATGGATTGAAATCATAAAATGTTAAAAAGAATTAGAAAATATAAATCATAAGATCTATGAAAAACTAAAGGAAAGAAGAAATTTAAAAGAAAGAAGCGACGATCGATCGATGATCGAATAAATAGTCGGCGATGGCCGATGACGCGCAAGATCGCCCAGTTACCTCGAGATTTCGAGGTCGATCACGTCCTCGTCCCAGAAAGCTAGGGATGAGGATGCACTCTGTTTATCCCACGGAAAATGGCATACTCGGCTACTTGAATTAATTATTTCGTTGCGTCAATCATTTTACATTTTTTTTTCTTTCCTTTCTTCTGAAATTATTTACATTTATGCAATTATAGAATCAATTTATAATTGCGTAAAATGTCAAAAATATTGATTTTGATTTCGTTTTATTGTTCAGCAGCCATTTTCTCGTAAAGTTTCTTCTCGTGAAGTAAAAAAAAAAAAAAAAAAAAAAAAAAAGTTTCCTAAAAAAAATTTTTTTTTTTTTCTTTTTTTTTTTCGGCGGCCATTTTCTCGTAAATTTTTTTCTCGGGAAGAAAAAAAAAAAAAAAGTTTCCTAAAAAAAATTTTTTTTTTTTTCTTTTTTTTTTTCGGCGGCCATTTTCTCGTAAATTTTTTTCTCGGGAAGAAAAAAAAAAAAAAAAAAAAGAAAAAAAGTTTCCTGAAAATAATTATTTCAAATATAAAAAACGTTTGTATTTGTCGTATATTAGACGAAAGAAATAGGAATGCTTGACAATAGTAAATGCTTTAATATGTATCTAAAATAAAGTTCGTATCTGAAATTGAACGAGAGCACTTAGGATCTGGAAAAATGTGACAGGAAACAAACAGACGATAAAAATCCAAGCACACGACAACCCTGTACAGCCTTAAAGTTTTATAAAACACAATCATTTGCGCGCAATACAATCAGTTCATCCAATAAAATTAATCGTGAAAAACTTCGATATATCCTTAATATTTATAAAAGATAACGGAAATACAAAAAATTCACACCTCCATCCTTCTATTTTCCTTTTTTTTTTTCTTTTTTTTTCCCCCATTTTTTAACGCAATATAATCCAGACTCGATCGTCCGAATGTGCTTATATATTTAGAAAAAAACGTGATTGATTCGTGAAAATTCTCTCACGCGTTTGATTAGACAGCCATCCCTCCATCTGAAACGAAATTTATCAACATTTTGTCTTTGAATACCGCTCGAATTCTGTTCCACCGCTATTCTTTTTCCTCCATTTCTATCTTCTTATTCTTCATCATCATTTTGTTCTTCTTGCGAACTCTTTTAAGTTCGTCATGTCGAAAGTTAAATATTTCCACGAACATCGAGTGTGATTGTGTCTTACGCAAATTGTATCGTTAAAAAAGTATACGTGATCCATCCAGACTTGATGAACTTGGATCCAAATATCGTTTAAAAAATGATATTGATAGTGATAATTACATTTTTGATCAAAAATTTTGAAATACTTTTGCTGTTTCTAATTATAATTTTAGTATTTCAAAGTCAAAGAATTTTCTGAGAATGTTTCAACATTCTCAGAAACACAATTTCTTGATAAATCTGATTAATTAAGGAAAAAATATATAATATCTTGAATTCAAGTCTGGAGGAATTAGTGAGTAACAGCGACGATGTTAACAAATTTATTTGTATGATATCGTACTTATAAAGAAACGTGTGTAGTATCTTCTCGACCTTATAAAAATCGAAAAATCAACCATAAAAATGGAAACCTTCGTTTTTTTATCAGTAAGTGTTTCAATTCATTATGTATTGTTCGGGATTAATCTTCATGATTTACAATATATCGAATCGAAATACATTATTTTTAGAAATAGAGACATCGATTACTTCATGACAGTGTGGATTGAATGTTTAAAATAATCATATTTAAATTAGATGATGGAAGAATAGATGTAAAAAAGTATAATTCCAAAAGAAACCTTTAAGAAATTTAATAAAAATTATGAAAATATTTAATTGATATTCCTTTTTTATTGAATTTTCTTTTACTTTCCAATTTATTTTTTCTTTTTATTGCAAACAGAATATAATTACTAAAACTATTTCTTTCATTTTTTTTTTAAATTCATCTATCTATGATCTTATCCACGCTTCTCAATCCACTCTGTGTGATTTTTCCAAAATTTCCAATAGATTTTTATTAAACATAAAACATTTTGCAATATCGTTGACACGAATTTTTCGAGATAACTTTAAATAAAATGCGAAAAGATTAAAAATTCCATATTCTGATCGAAAGAAAAATCACATTTATCGATGTAATTTCATAATTCATTGCAAAAAGAAGAAAATACAATATTATCTTCGTCATTTTCAACATAATAACATATACATATGTCGTGTAAATTTTAGGTCGAGAAGTGTATTAGATAATCAAACTTGACCCTTTACACTCGTACAATATTTAATTATAAAATACAGAGAATATTCGGACAAGGGGAAAGGAAAAAAATGAAACGTTCGACAAAATGCATCAGAATTATTCAGACACGTTTCATTTTCATTTTTGTGTTCGCACGTTTGTTAATCCATTCACGTTCTTTAAAATAAATCGCTAAAAGGAATCCTGACGATCCCTCGCGTAAAAGTTTTTATAAAAATAATTATTGTCCTCATGTATCTCAATATCTCCGTGTCTGATTAGCGAAGAGCGCTCGGAATTTCTGCTCGATGCGTCCAATTAAACAAGAGGAATGAAAAATAGAGAAATCGGCTCGAAACGCAAAGGGTCTGATTGCGAGTGTCACGTGTATAATAAATCAGTCGTAGAAAGTCTGTAAGTGGGAACTTAGAACACCTGTACACAACTCTTATTAAAGCTCTCGTCTAAATTAACACGTTCAAAGTTCTATGATTGCAGAATTCGTACGAGTATTTTAATTAGCAAAGATCCGTTTTAACAATTTTCCTCTGCTTAAAATTTCTCGAATCTTTTAAAGTTGAATATTTTAAAAATATTAAATAACGTGGAAGAATATGTTATCTAAATTTATAGTTCTTTTTTTTTTTTAATTAAGGAAATTATCTCTTCTCGTTTTATAATATTTCATTAAATTAATTAAAATTGTAAATTAAATTTCATTATTCGTATAAAATTTGAATGTATATTAATTCTATTAATATAACTCGAACTATGAATCTGTTAATCATCAGACGATTACACTTTGATCGATCGATCTCCCATGCAAAAAACGTCCATAATTATATACGGATTAAATACACAACATATCGCTATACACGAACGATATCTTCGATAATATAATTTAATCATGATCACACAGCGTGACTTGCTAATGTGCATCGCGTATCGGAGCTTGCGAACTCGCTTATAATTCCCTATAAAAATGAATCCCTCGACGACGTGACATTTTAGAAAGTAAAAGGTAGAAAAATATATTGCATACACCGCTTTACCAGTTTCTATCTCGTGCCTCGTGGAGATATACTTATATCGTTGAAAAGACTTCTTTCTTATTCCTCGATTTCTATGACATTTATGACATACTTCGTCGACCACGGATACACGCGAACTTTATCGAAACTTGTGGTAAAAGGGGAATGCGAATTTTTTTTTTTTTAACAATTTCTACGAAGCCTCCTATGCGCGATTTTCATCACAATCCGTTAATTCGCCGAGTTCTCAACGTTTCCACCACGTTGCACTCATCTCGAAGCACGATGGACCCCATTTTCCTGTTTCCAGTTTAAATTCTACGCTCTATTTGTACTTTAATATTATCCCTAGCGATTGAACGTTATTCCATTTTAAGACAAATGATTTATTAAATCGATTTCAATTATTTGAATTCAATAATTTCGTAATTTGATTAAATACACAGTTATGGTAGGATTAATTGTTGATCGAATTTTAATATTTTTCAATGATTTCGATAAATATTTTCTTAAAGAGATTTATTGAGTAAAGAAATGAAATATTTTCTTTTAGAAAAACACGAAAATTTGTGATCAATTACATGTGACAGAAATAATTGTAGATTGTCAAATGTAAATTGTGTCCTTTTAGAAAACGATTTTGCCAGCATTGCGCTTTAGTTTGTTGAAGTTGAAAGTATAAAGTGGTACAAGATGCATTGATTTTGGCACAGTATCTTGGGATAAGATAGAACCACTACTGATAGAATATTCTGGTATGAAATATATATTGATTTTTTTAGTGAGATATTCAAATAAGAAAATATATTAAAATTAAAAGATAAAATAATCACATAGTGATTCTACAAATTTTTTTTTTACAAAATTCATATTCATATTGATTCAAACAAACAAATATTGATTTAATCAAAAAAAAAATTTTAATGCCATCATATAATATTGAAATTACGTTCCAAAAAGACACCATTTTCAACTGAAATATATTTCAACGATTAACCCTTTGCGATTTTATATTTTTTTCGATTCTTTTAATATTAATATTTAACATGGAATATTTAACTACAATATTTCATATAAAATATATTTCTTTTTTTGTGATAACATAATTAAATATCAACCAGTTGGAATAAAATATTGAGTGTTGCTCAAGTGTTGCAAAGGGTTAACAATATTAATATGTAAGAATGTAAGAAGTAAGAAAAAAAGATATTCTTTTTTTTAAAATATAAGAATCGACGATCCAGGGTCCATCGCGATATAATAACAAATTCTTCCCAACAGACAGCACCACTTTCATTCTCAGCTACAATAACTTCTACGCGACTACGACACGTTTGAATAAAAAACTTCGCTTATTAACCAAGCTCTTCCAATGTTGCTCCTCCACAAACTTCCCTATCTTTTAAAATGATTCAAACTTTGATTCGATGATTCTCCTCTGATCGATCGAACATCGAACAACTAACACATTTCTCATCGGCAAAGAGGAAAGTGAGAATCGTTTCGAGAAGAAGCAACGCTCGAAGGGCTATCATGATTGATTAATGTCATCGGGATTACCTTGAGATTATCGATAATCATTTCACCGAGAATGCTTATCATTTCATCAATATTGAATTTGTATTGATTTATCGACACTTTATAAAGTGATTATAATATTTTTTTTATACTTGACGATTTATTATTACACGTAGAAATAAATGTGCAAGGAAACTTATCATCGATTATAATGATATAATAAGATTAGCCATTAAATTAGATCAGGAATAAGATATGAACTTGATATCGGTAGAAAGAAAAAAACGAAATGTCGATGGACAATATTTCCACATTGAAAATTTATAATATTAATTGACGATTAATCCTGATATCTGGAAGATAATATCAATGAAGAAAAAAAAAAGCATTCTCGATGAAATGGCAAATTGATAATCCAAAGAATAGTCCTTTAGCTTCGTGCTACATTGCTTTCTCGAGTCCGGAAGACGCAGATCGCGAGCACGATTCCTGAATATATAATTTGTTCCTCTACTGTTTCTGCACGATTCTGAAAAAGAAGCGGCAACCGTGATTCGTTTCTTCGTTCGAACAAACGATTAAGCTTTTTATTTTATTCGCACGGCTAAGTCTTCTACC
>NW_006263852.1:312625-314305 GCF_000469605.1 Apis dorsata | reverse complement strand
TTTTTTTTTTTTTTTTTTTTTTTTTCCTTATTTTCCTCTTCTTCTTCTTCTTCGTTTCTTCTTTTCTTCGTCATTTGTTTCAGACGTGTCCCATACTTTCAAACGCGGTCTCGATATCTTACGCGGAAATTGTTTTGGCTTGATCGATGTAAAAAAAGGAGGAAGAGGGGGGGAGGGGGGTGGTTTGGAAAGGACCAAGGGAAAATCGGCACAGAGAGAAAGACCCCGAGAGAGACTTTCTTTCTTGGCCGTTCACACCACTCATTCTCTCGCACAAAATCAATTCACTCGTGTATATAAACTGACCTTGTCCGTACAAATGTATTTTTGACTTTCTGTTTTTTCATCTTTTCAGTTTTTTTTTCTATTTTATGTTTTTTATTATTCACTATTCGACGATTTTCTTACTTTTTTTTTTTTCTTTTCTTTTTCCCTTTTTTATAAAACATCACGATTTCCTTCGTTCTCCTTGTTTTCCTCTTTTCCTCTTCGTTTGTTTCATTTACTCGTTATTTTCTTCTTTTTAATTTTCGTAGTGGAAATTGGTCGTCGAACGATACGAGAGGCAGTCATTGAGTCTTCTCCTTCATTTCGGTACGAAATTTTCGAATATAAAGAATTTTAGAATCGAAAGAATTTAAAGACGAGTCGTAAGTTAAGAAACTTGAACGGAGAAACGTATACTGTGCTCAATATTTTAATGTGGATCGTGAAATGTTTTCAAATATTTGTAAATATTTGTAAAGGATAAATGGAATGTAATAATAATATTTCTTAAAATAATATCTTGTAATATTGTAATAAGACAATTTGAGTTCTTAAGAGTAAAATTTGAAGAAATCCTGGAATTATTGCAAAGCTGTAATTATAAAATATTCATTGCATGAATAACTATTCGATAAAAATGTAAATTTTGTGCATAACATTTAATATGTATATAACATATTTAATATGTTATATATCGATGTTTAATTGGACCATCTTTGCTAATTACATATATGAAACGATGATCCAGGCTATGATCATGCAATTCAAGTTAATGATAAATATTTTTATATCTATCAAATATCATAAGATTTCATTCAAATTTTCCCAAAATCAGTCCAACAACTAGATTTTATCGTAACTTTAATTAAACACGATACATTCTCGATTTATTTATATTAAATCGTCGGATATTATATATTCAATGAAAATCTTCGGCATTGATTCACGGCATTTCATGATCCACCGTATCAAAAAATTGATGATATGTATTAATCGAAATATCCAAAACGCTTATTATCGAGAATAAAAAATCGACCCATTTTGTTTATTATAAAAATCTTTTATAATATCACAAAGACACACACGTATATAATTTTAAAAATGCGTATATAATTTTTTTAAAATGATTTGAAAAAGAGAATCGAAAGCAATCTTTCCGCGGCATGACTGCAACTCGTATAGTGTTACGAAATGGAAAAAAAAAAAAAAAAAATGAAAATCGAAGAATATAATCGTAACACGTTGCAATGCCCTCTCACTTCGCGCGTATACAAATGCTAAGATCGTAAAAGGAGAAATGCATCGATTTTAAAAGATCAAAGAACTTTTTTCCAAGCTCCGTAATAAGCAGCAAGTCTCGCTATATATAATAATAACAATCGAATCTCGCGCTTACGCTTAAAGAGTATAAAA
>NW_006263852.1:303577-312591 GCF_000469605.1 Apis dorsata | reverse complement strand
TTTTTTTTTTTTTTTTTTTTTTTTTTTTTTTTTTTTTTTGTTTCGTTTTATCATTGGAAGTAGAACATTTTTTTTTTTTTTTCTTCTCCCTTACACTCGTCACTCGGTGGTTACCAAAAGCTACGTAATATACGAAGATACGATTAAAAACGATTGGTTATCATGCGTAATTATCGTTACGATATAAAATTTTCAAAAAAGGAAAGAAAAAAAAAATTCAGCGACTTTGTCACCTCGCCTTATTTTTCTTTTTTTTGTTTTTTTTTGTTTCTTTTTTTTTTGTTTTTTTTTTTTTTTTTTTTTTTTTTTTTTTTTTTTTTTTTTTTTTTCTTTTTTTTGTTTTCTCCTAGTGTTCTAATACAGCGTACCATTCGAGAACGAATATAACATAACGCTGTTTCACATCTATGCCACTGACTTTTTGTACAATCGAAATGTGATGCATAACCGAAGCGTTTTCATCGACCGGAAAGAAGAAACAAATTAATTCGATTTGCTTCGTTCGCTAATTTGCTTCAATTTTCTACAAATATCTAATATCGTACGAAAATAGAATGTTACACGCGTTATAAAATCGATATTGATATTTTTTAAGCGACGATTTCTTTAAATCTCCGATTCACAAGCTTGCGAGTCGCGACCCGTACGAGGGCTTAAAATATTTTTGGAATTTGTTATTCAAGTAATTATTATAGAATATTTCGTTACGAAGATCTCAAATCTTATTCGATATAACTATGTTAAAATATTCTACTGGTAATTGTAACACTGATCTCTGACAAATAAGAAGTGCATCTTTAATTTATAAGGAAGAGAGTCGCGATTCAGAAAAGATTATTCTAGATTTTTTTTTAGATAATGCTCATATTCTTCTCTAACACATCTGATATTGAATCATCACTGCATCATATAAAATAAACGATAGTTTAAATTAGATTTGTTTTTTAGCAACAAACATATTAATGGTCAATTCCATTCCATAATTACCAATAAATTACAATTAAATTAAATCTATTATCAGTTAGATAATTATCCAAAATTCGTACATAAAAAGCTTGTGGAATATACTTCATCGCGATCTAAACATCATTTGAATTGATATCGTTGAATAATCAGAATTAATCTTTGTTTTCTACAACAGTGACTATTTTTAGGACTGTATTCGTATCCATATCATCACTTTCTTCTAAGTGAAAAGAGATACTAAAAATTATCTATAAATATATTTCTTCCTACTGGCCTGATGTAATAGCAAATCACAGTCGATTAATAAAACTCTGCAACATTGAAATAATCATTTTAAATCTGTATTCAGATTTTTTTTTTATTTTCATATGTATATATGAACTTCAGCTTTACTCGTGATTACTGACGACATTTTTTGTTTCACACATGTATAGATACATGTCATCTCAACAATTCTTTTATCAAAATAAGAATTGATCGCCAGAATCAATATTTACAATGCATCAATAGAGATTCTTTCTTTAGAGAATCATTCTGCATACATGCATTCTTTATCTCTTATCTAATCTATTATTCAACGATACCAATTGAAAATTAAAAAAAAAAAATCTCGTTCAATCATTGACATAAATTAAAAATCTAATCTACATTTATCTTAAAAAAAAAACAATCAATTGTTCGTCTCATTTTTTTAAAAAAGCAATTTCGTCATTTCCGGTCAAACGCTTCGGTCGACTCGCGTTTTCTCTCTCATAATCCCTCCAAAAAAAAGTTCGAGGTAAAAAAAACGCATTGTTCGACACGCGTGTGTCATGTGCTGATTTTTTCCTTTTTTTTTTTTTTTCTTTTTTTTTGGGGGGAGGAGAAAGCTTACACAAAAAAAATGGCACAGCGGTATACACTTCCTTTTTTTTTTTCCACTTTCCATTTCATTTTCTTTTCCCTTTTTCTTCTTTTTTTTTTTTTTTTTCTTTTTTTTTGGGGGGAGGAGAAAGCTTACACAAAAAAAATGGCACAGCGGTATACACTTCCTTTTTTTTTTTCCACTTTCCATTTCATTTTCTTTTCCCTTTTTCTTCTTTTTTTTTTTTTTTTTTCATTTTTCTTTTCCTATTTTTTTCCCCCCGCGAGTCCTCGGCTTGTTTGAGCAGAATATCGGGATTACGTGCAGCGGCACAGAGCCTTGTAACGATTTCTCACGATTTACCTGAGACAGCGCAGCCATTTCGGTAACAGGGCTGCGCATCTCAAATAATCTCAAATGGATCCGCTACTATCACCAGGAAAGACCATCATGTTCTCAGCACCGTAAGAAGGCGTTGGGGAGCCCCTTGCATCGAGGGAAGCTCTAGAAGCCGAGCTAAAGCTACTCGAACTTAGATCCTCGTAACTGGCAACCGATTGGCTGCCACCTGTAACAAATAAAAAAATTTTTTTTGTATGTATTAATCTCTATCTTGATTCAAAATTTTATTATGTGTGGAGTTTTATGAAGTTGGTTGGAATTTTGAAGTGATCGAGATTATTATGCGCTTCAATCAAAATTTCAATGCAAATTAAATGAAAGTTAGAAATAAGAATTCTAAAAAAAAATTGTTAAAATATGAAAGATCTTGAATGAAATTGAAACTTTGATACATGTATTTCACAAGTATAAAATTTCAAATTTGTTAGATAAAAGCTTAGAAGTAAAGCTTCATTATTAGTTATTTTAAAATCAATTTTTAGCTTTTAAAGATTATTTTAATTAATATAATAATACTTGTTATATACTCATTATACATTCCTTGATAGATTTTTACTTACTATTATTAAAATTTTTTCCCATGTAATATCACAATTGATATGTATCTTACTTTGTATATACTTGTTTTAAATAATCAGAGTTAAAATACCTAGTAAACAAAATATATATCAATTTTTAATATGGATTAATTAATTTTAATTAACCAATATAAAATCAAAAAGAGAGATTAGGTATTGAAAAAGTAGGAAAAGTTTATATAAAAAAATTGAAATAATTAGTAATTTTCTTATATGATAATTTGGGTAAAAAGATTATCGCTGAGTGTGTATTAAACAATCAATCGTATAATTTCTCTTTAGTGTGAAGATTCGCCTAAATCGCTAGCAGAAACGATACAGCCCGATTATACAATTTACATATGTTAGCATCGGATATGTATTATATATCTATTAAACAATAAAATCGTGAGATGCTTATAATAACTGAAACATTAATCACTGACGTCTCGAGTCGTTTATTATCGTGCACTATAAAACAGCAATCTACTAAGAAAATAAAAATAATATTATCTACTAGAGAGATAATGGAAAAAGAAATGAATCGCTATTAATCTAAAATTTGCCTTCATTATTGTGCACTTTAAACAGCAATCTAGAAAAGAGAAAAATACGTAGAGATGATTTTTAAATATAAATTATACAGTTTCTTCGAATTTTTATTTATTATTTATATATTAATTTTTTTTTTGTTCACAGTGATTAATGCCGCAGAAAAATGTCCTCGATTTATTTTCTCTCATCAAGAAAAACGTTAAATATAATTCGTGATAGGTATTTACAAATTTGCTATGAACATTGGCAATTAATTTATGTAATTACGCAACGTTCGAATCACTTATTGTTAGTCGTTTGTCATTCCCAATAAAACACAAGATTTCTAATAGCATAATAATAATTCACTTGATCGAGTCTCTCAAAATTGTCCCGAGACAAAACGATGAATCAAAATTTATTCGTATGTAATCTAATAATTATCTAAACATTTTTTATCACATATATGATCATAATGAAAGAACCATAAATGTATCGACGAGAGTGCACGCTTTTCGCATGAAAATTATTATTTAAACTAAGTACTTCGTCGAATCTGTTCGATCTGAAGAATCAGAGAATAATTACAATCATCATGTTTTAGAACTCTCTTAAAACGATAAACTAATAGTACCATTTATTTCTCATTTGTTAATTGGCAGTTGTTACAGAATATCGCCTGTTATTATTTCTATTTCTTTTTTTTTTTTTTTGTTTTATTTATTTCTTTTGTCAAGGATATCGGCGAAAATCGATAGCACGATTAACACAAACACGATATTATAATACATACGTACACATACACCAAGTATAATAATTACATTCTTCATTTCTCGCATTATCAAACAAAGCTACGGGTGAAACGTAATTATAATACGCTAAATAATATTTGTTTTCTTATATATGGTTACTTGTAAATTACTATATTTAATTAATTAATCAATTTTACTATCAACACGTTGACTGCCAAATGGATGAAGTTTTCCGCGTCTTATTCATATATATGCACGTAGAGGTAGTTACAAAAATATTGGCCATTAACAAAAATTATTTTGATATGAATAATACTAATTTATAAAATACTTTAATTAATTTCGATCACAGTGACCATCATGGCGTCACTACCATGTCTATTTTCCCATCACCAATGATTCCCATAACAGTCAACGCATTATGCATAAACATACACTCCTGTTTAAAAATCTTGGAATATCTATTTCTAAAAAAGAACAAATATATTTAATATAAATTATTAATTTCAATTTTGCAAGGTTTTTTTATCAAAAAATTTTAATCACCTTATATAAAATGTTAATATTTATTAATAATTGTTTAATTTTTTTCAAAATTTTCAAATACACATAATAAATGTAAGATTTTTTAACAGGATGTATCATACAAAATACATAATTTTCAAAATTGTCTACAATCCACACAACATCATTTAATGATCACTACTTAATATACTGTATCATATTTCTTCTTCGAAAGTAATACAATAAAGGAATAGAAGATATATCGAAATATATATATCGAAATAAATGAATAGAGAAAAAAACAATAGAATAAGAGAGAGGTGTAATATAGTTTTGTTTCAGACGAGAAACGGCTATCGAATTACGTATTGATTATATTATTAAAAAAAAAAGAATTATCTGGGATCGATTTTTGTTAATTCTTTGTCTTGAAAATATTTATTCCTTTGCTAAAAATATAATCGTGTGTCAACACTTTATAAAAAAAAAGTCACGCATTCTATTTAAAAAAAAATGATTCTATTTAGAAATACAATTTTCTGTATTTTATTATACTATATATATATAAATCAGTTTCGATTTTGTTTTGCATCAGTATGTCTGTATCAAGTTTTTGTAACAAATTCGATGCATCCATTCGAACAGTTTCGTTTCCTTTCGTCCATTTACAAAGCATTTTTTTTAAAGTAGAGAAGAATTATGAAGGAATGGATTCAAGGGATAAATATTTTAATTCGAAGAGATACATATTTTTTTTTTTTTTACTTGGATTATACATTATGGATATTGGACTCCAACAAAATTCTTATAATACAAAATAAGAATATTCTGCTGATTGGCAGAATTAGCATTGAAATCTCTGCATTTTTAATATACCAACGAATGCCCTCGATAACACTATATTTGCTACGTCGAGAAAATCATACGTTTGTAAAAAGTCGTTTTAATTCTTTATGGTACATACAATCACTATTCTCGTTTTAAGAGAAAAAATATTTATGGCTCCTAATTTGATTCTTCCAAGATTTCGTTATAGACTATGCACCTAAAATTTTAAATTACTATTGAAAGACATTACAAATTTTTTGGAATATTATCACGTGTTTCGCAAGAATTTATATACTACTATTACTAAGCAGTCTTGATAATTATTGAATTGATTTTTCGTAAAAAAAATGTGAGTTTCGATATTTATTGATTCTAAAACTAAATAATATTCGTTTCATTCAACGTTATGAGAAAATATAAAACATTTAGAATAAAAAAAATTTTCTTCGATAAATAAAGAAAATTAATAAAAGAAATATGATATTTCTTTTTCATTTTTATGTAATAAATTGAACTATTTACAAAATAGTTTTTATGTAAAAGAAAATCTTTCATCAAATTATTACATCACATCATATAAAATTCATACACCTAAACAAAAATCTTTTCCTGTTTATATAAATAAACGAAGTATATTAATATAAATTATTTTTAAATTATTTGTAAAATAATAAAATGTTTTATTAATTATTATGGCAGAAATAATCCTTTATTATTAAACTATAGATTTTGTTCGAATATATATTTTACTATATGTATATGACTATATTCGATTAAAAAAATATTTCATAAGCTTCTCAAAATTTTACAGATTTTCACTTAAA
Source organism: Apis dorsata (assembly GCF_000469605.1). Taxonomy (NCBI): domain Eukaryota; kingdom Metazoa; phylum Arthropoda; class Insecta; order Hymenoptera; family Apidae; genus Apis; species Apis dorsata. The sequence goes on along the minus strand of NW_006263852.1, from coordinate 306,380 downwards.
ACATAACTTTTATTATTTTTTCACATATTTTCTCTTTTTTTTTTCTCTTATACGATTAGTATGAATCTACATAAACAGTCTCTGTTTTAATACAAAATTAATATTTTTGTTTCATTTTATCTATTTTCACGTTAATCCTTATTGGTATATATAATATAATATACCATTCACGTAATATAAATAAATATTCGAAATAATAGAGTAATTTTGTTAATACGAAAAATTATAAAAAGTATATAAATAATTAAATAAATTAAAGAAATATAATTACATCTATTCTTAAAAGATGCTATGAATTATAATATATTATTATTTAATTAAAATTAATTAAATAATAAATTACAAATCAATTGACTGTTAGTATTGTAAAATTTGTCAATTGGTCATTTTGTGAAAATTATTAAATATATATTAAAAATATATTAAAACATACATAATTTCTATAAGATAAATATATCCTAAAATAAATAAAGTTTCAATTACGTAAAACATTCTACTATACATTCAAACAATTGTTTTTTTTTTTACACTTTAGAAAAAACTATTAATACATGAAATACAAACTTTAAATAAATCACACGAAAGCATATTGTTTCATATTATTTATAAAATAATTAATTGCTATAGTTATAGATTATTTTATCATTTTTTTTTTCCTTCACTATCATGATTATCATCAATAATTTTCAAGTGAAAATCTTAAAAATTTGAGCCATATTTTAGCACGATTTTATCATTTTGCCGCATGCTTAGCAAAATGTGTAATAAAAATGTGAAACGGAAAAAAATTAAAAACACACAATAAAATAAAAAATAATACAGAGAAAACCAAGTAGCAATAAAGAATACAAATAACTTAACTCTAAAATATGTCGATTGCGCACACGTGATAAATGATTACTATAAATATTGTTGCTACAAACAATTATTTCTCTAGTCGATAAATTCGATTGCTTCTAACACCTAGATTTCCTAAAACTCTTTCTCTTTATAAAATAACTAAAAAAATCATTCCTAAGATTCCGTTTTAAGAACTTAAATCCACATATTGAAAGTGTAACATATGCTTCCAAGATTTTTGATCGTTTTTCAACGCCAAAAAGAAAAAATATATATATAAGAAAAACGAAAAGAACATACAATTATGGCTACTCGTTTCCCTCGACGTAGCAGTGAATAAACACAGCAAATCACAAAACATAATCACAGCACTTACGAGGACGAAAGTGACGATTATAAGCTTTGTACTAAATATCTCACGGCTAAATCTCCGAAAAGAGATCTTTGTCCGATCGAAAAGATCTCGTCGTTTTCCATTTGTACTAACAACAAACTCTAACGAGTTATGTATATATATTTATACTATAATATATATATTTATATAATCTATGTAAACGAACAATCGATTTTTTGCTCGATACTCATGATATTCTCTAATAAACACGAAAGAGAAGGTTTCAATCGATCGGAGAAAAAGATAAATGTAAAAAAAGAAGGATATCAGAGATTTCGATCGAGTTCTCTAAAAGGAAACATATAATATATAAATAAGGGCACGATGATTTATAGAAACTAACAGAGAAACGTACACAGAAGGAAATTGTACTAAGAAACGGAGTCGAAGATCTTCATTGGAGGTTTTTAAAAGGAGGTTTCTTATTGTGATGATGTTCTATAAATGATGGTCACAGTGAATATTTGCACCGATCCTTAATATATCTTCTCACGAATTTCAATTTGAATTTCAATTCAAATTTTCTCGATCATTTTATTATTGATTATTAATTTTTCACTCGATATCGATTATAATTCAATAACATTACGCGATATGACGTAATTTAATTCACGTTTAAACGGAATGATTCTTAAGCCAAATATTTCAATCAATAGTGATCGCTGACGATCTATTAGCTATTAAATTTTATAAGATTGAAAGGTAATTTAACTTGATACGTGATAAAAATATTCTGTAAACCAGTGCAATTACAGGAACGCACAATGAAAACCTTGTCTCCAAATATTAATTAAATAAAATGTGAGAATCGCAAATCGATGCTTTCCGATTCACGCAATAAGCGTATACTGAGTCTATTTAAAATTGTTCTAACATATCCTCATCATTCACCAATATATACCAATAGCTTCTCCGTAAGATTAAACGGACAATTCTGCGGCACAGAAGATTTATTTCGAAAAATTGTTCATCGCACAGATGATTACGGTGCTGATAATGAAACTATAATCCCAACTTTTTCTTTTTTTTTTCTTTTTCTTTTCGTTTATGCAACTAATCGATCACAACCCATCTTTGGCTCCTTCAGGAATTTCTTTTTTTTCTTCCAAAGTTCCTTAAAAATCGCCTGATTCACAGTACGCAATTATTCCAAACAGGATAATTTTCAGATGAAGAAACGTGTCAAAAATATATATACGATACGCTATTATTTATCCTTCCTAGTGTGATCTAGCTTGATCTAGAGTTAAAGAAGAAGATTGTATCGAAAAAGATTTTTTGGAAGTTTTTTTTTTCGAAGATGTATCGAGGGTAAGAGTATTTCGAAGTGTACAATTTCGAAGTGTGTAGAGCCAGTGAAATCTAACGCGCGATTACGTGTAATCATCGATGATTCACACCGATTAACGAGAAGAAATTCATTTGTTGCATAGATTAACAGAAACTGTCAAAAGAGTATCGAGTATTTTTAACTCGAAAAGCTTTCGAAGAGGACGAAGAACATATCTTGTGTACCTGAACAGGGTACGATTAAATTAAAGAGAAAGAAAATTACCTAAGTGTAATGAA
>NW_006263852.1:301110-303374 GCF_000469605.1 Apis dorsata | reverse complement strand
GAATCAATGTAAATAGAATCTTGTTTCTTTTCTTTTTTTTTTTTTTTTTAAATTCTTGCTCATATACAATGCAAGAAATACGATTGTAATTTTATATACATCAATCGTAAAAGGACAAAGATCCAATCAATATATTAGATTAGAATTTATATACGATCAAAGATTAACGATAAAGTAGATGGTAAACAGATTTCTACCTGTTTCGCATCACAAATTAATTAAAAATCCTTTGGATTTAAAGCATGATTATTTCTTTTGCAAAATATTTATATATATATATATATATATATATACGTATAATACGTGGTACGTAACGTAACGAAAATTAGGTATACTCTTCTATGAGATGTGTTTTTATATATCTCATCAATGTCGACATATCGTTTTTCTTTTTTTCCTTCGTTTTTATTTATAATTATTGGTTGCTAAGAAGTTTTTTTCGGTTTATCGATATTAACGATCGATAAGAATGAAAAATAAACTTGATGATCCATAAAGAAGAAAAATCTGTTGCAAATTTTTATAAAAGTATACCTATACTTTCGACGTACTATCAATTATGTTAATATGGATGAGCTTCGTGTGAATGCAAATGTGGCGTACAGAGCACAAGAATACAATCATAATAATAGATTGAATTCTTTTCTAATTTAGATTAGAGATTAAAATATTTTTAAATCGTTCAACGATTCATTTGTCAAAAAAAGAGAAAAATATCAATATTTTTGTTAATATCGTAAAATACAATTTAATAATTGCAATTATTAAATGAAATATTTTACAGACATTTTATCTTCTTTCTAATACAATGAAATTAGTTTAAACAACAATTCTTTATATGTGCCAATTCAATAGATACTTTCCAGAAGTTCATTAAATAAATAGAAGATTATTATTTTATCATATAAATAATTTCAATTTCTACTCAAAATTAATTTAATTTAAATGGAAGAAAAAATAATAAAAAACATATATTATGTATATCCCTTTCATATTCGCAATATCGAAAGGAATTCGATGATATAAATTGAAAAAAAAAAATTACCTAACCTAATATTTTACTAACTAGCAATAAATATAAAGTGAATTATAAAATCAATTTGCAATCTTCCAGAGAAAAATTATTATTCACTCGTTTAACTATTAAAAGAAAAAATGTTTTCAACAATCGTATTTCGATCTATACGCCATTTTTAACGAAGCTCAACCTTTTCTTTTTTTTATCGATCTTTTTCCTCGTGATATGACAAACTCATCGCAAGATACAGAACCCAATGAAAATTCCAGGAGAGCTCAGAACAGTCAGAATACAATGAGAAGTAAACGGCCGTCTGTTTGCAATTCTTCAAAAGAATTTTCTCCAGATCCATGAAATCATATTACGAATGGCTTTCATGGAAAGCATGTCTCGACAGCGGATACAAAAAATAGAGACAAACGCGACGATTTCGATTGGACACATTTTTGTACAGAGACGAATAGCTTTGTGCTGAACATGTAATCGTATGCAGGATGTTCGTGTCACTAGTTCCTAGCGTATCTTTTTTTTTTTTTTTCCTTGATATATTAATCAAATTCTTCTATTCATAAAGAAAAGTTATAATTTTCTTTTTAAACAAATTTAATGGAAAAATTATTATACGTATTTTCACGATACGTATGAGAAGAAACAGAATTAAATTCCAGTAAAAAAAGAAGTTACATTAATTTCAAGACACAGTTGGGTTACATAAGACTGATACCATATGACAATTATTAAAATTCAATAAGCTTCTAAAAGTAAGCTTCTCTCCAGAGTGAATTATTATTCAATAACTCATCGCCTTATTCAATAAGCTTCTTAACACAAGTATTCAATACTATTCAAGTATAAATACAAAGGAAATTTATTAAATTTACCACAGCTTTTACGTTCCATATTGTTTTCATTTGATTTGAAAAAGAAAGCTAGGAACTAACAAACTGAATATCCCTTTGTAATCTTTATTCATAATCGTATGAATAAAAATGAAAGGCAATTGCTATAATGCTACAAATATTAACTATCTAAAGTCTAAAAAATTGCCAAATTATCGATGAATGGTCGCGAATCGATTCGTTCGTTTCGTTTGAATTTCGTCGATCGTAATAAAAAGCTTATAACATTTCTCGTTATGCATCACGCGGACAAACGCACAGCGGATTCTCGTTTGACAATGATATAAGGCAGTCGAAACAGAAATCGCTATGAAACTGTTCGAACCACAGACGGTGTTTCTTTTTTT
>NW_006263852.1:296928-300826 GCF_000469605.1 Apis dorsata | reverse complement strand
TTTTTTTTTTTTTTTTTTTTTTCTTTTTTTTTTTTTTTTTTTTTTTTTTTTTTTTTTTTTTTTGATTTTGTTTCATATATCTATATACACATAGATTTCGTTTCGAAAAATTCTACGTGTGTGTAAAGTATGCGTGTGAATATGTGTATTGTTTCCCTTTTTTTTTTTTTTCTTTTCTTGCTTAGTTTCACGTATTCGACTCGAACGTCAGCGGATGTACACTCAATAATAACAGCCTTGCTCTTTTCAATTAAGAAATTCCACCGAATATATCTAAAAAATTTTTGTACTGATAAATCAACTAATTAATATCTCTTTATTTCTTTTCTTCTCTCTCTCTCTCTCTCTCTTTCTCTCTTCTCAATAATAATAATAATTTTAGAAAAAGGTTTTTAAAAATACCAAATCCGATGCGAAGATTCGAGAAAACGCGTCGTACGATCAAAATAGAATTGAAGATTTCATTCCCTAACAAGATGATTATAATATGATACATGTATTCTAAGATAACGCTCTTTAATAAAGCCGATCTTACGTTGTTGGTCGCTTGATCGACCACTGAGAATCGAAAGCGCAATTTGTTCCCAGTTCGTACACTCTAAACTCTTTTTTTTTTATATATTCGGAATTGCGTTAATGCTAGTTTATGCTAATCGACCCCGGTTACTTGCATCAAAAGTATATAAAGGGCAAGGCTGGCCCTAGGTACATCCATGCAATCCTCTACTCATCTGCGTTTTTTTTTCTTCGACCTGTTGCTCTTCTTCGTGCCGGGCACCGAGCTCGAGCCGTTCGTCGCACCCCTATCGGTGACCTCGCGACCCGAATACTCTCCCTCGTTGTTCGTGAACACAACATTCGCGTTCAACTCGTCCGAGGAGCTCGAACGCTCCGGCACGATCTCCTGCTCCGAATCACTCCTCTTCTCCGGTTCGGTGTCCCGTTCCGGCTCCGAGGAATCTTCCTTCGTAAAGGAAGCCGGGTCGACCAGCAACGACTCGACGCTCCAATTCTTCGAACCCCTTTCGTCCATCTCGCTTACAGTCTCCAGCTTCGAGATCTTCTCGCAACTTTTACTCGCGGACGATCCGTTAATCGATTTCGTTTCACGATCCGAGATAATCTCCAACGAATCGGTCATGAGATCCAATTTTCTCTGAGATTTCTGCTCGACGTGTTCCTTTCGAGCCACCGTTTCCGGGACGGCTGTTGCCTTCTTCTTCACGATGAAACTCCACGACGACCCTTCCGTACCCTGATCACAAGATTCATCCACGCTTCTCCCTGCCTCTTTCGATTGATCCTCCATCGTTAAGGATTGAGACGATAAAGATTCGACGATTCGTTTTCGATGAGTTTTCTTCTCCTCGACGCTCGATTCCTCCACGATCGGATCGAGCTCGGCCTCCTTTCTCGTTTCCATGTCGGCGGAGGATACGTTTTTCTTTTTGACGATCGAGCTCCATGAAATCTCGGAACTCTGAACGGAAGACTCTTCGGGATACGTCTCTAAAACGCAACTCTTTTTGTCCAGGCTTTTTCTCAACGAAGATTCGTGTATCTTCTTCTTCAAAGATTCTATCTTCTCCAGGATAGGCGAGATCTCGAACGAACTTTGCTTTACCTTATCCTCCTCCATCTTCTTCTTTTCTTCTTCTTGTTCCTCTCCTCCTCCTCCTCCTCCTCCTTCTTCTTTTTCTTTCCGTGTTTCTGGCTCGGCCACGGGAGAACCGCTTTTTTTCTTCACGACAGCACTCCAGGAAAATTCAACCTCCTGGAAACTCGATTCCTTTCCAGTTTCTTCGGTTTTCACAGCCTCGATAAGAATCTCGCTGCTTTGCGCTTCCTTACCTTCGTTGTTCGCCTTTTTATTCTTTCGAGATTTTCTAGCGCGCGTCCCGCACACCTCGGGTCCAGCGAGGATTTTGCATTCGGATGCTGCGTCGGTCAATACATCCATCTCGGCTTTTTGCATGGCGTCAATGTCGATTATCTCGATTCCTGCCTGCGATCGTTTGGGGACAACGTTAGAAGGTGACGTTTTAACGGGACGAATCTTAGCTCTTTTCAACGGACTAGGATTTTCGCTAACCGGAGGAATATCTTTCATACAGAGACCAATCTCCTCAGCTTCGTCTCTCCTCTCCGTACCCTTGCTCTTCCAACTCTCGACCGGTTTAAAGATGACAGTCACGTCGGCTGCCGACGTGTCACTCTCGATCACCACGATATCCTTCGACTTCTTCGAGCTCTTGATTCTCGACCCTTGTTGTTGCTGCTCCGTCGAAATCTCGTGAGATCTTCTGGCCGCACTCCTTTCACGAGCCTCCTTGGATTTCTCAGGCAACAAAGCGTAGACGTCCGAATGGTGTACGTGTTCCAAATCATCGTCAGAAAATGTTAATTTGCATCTTGCGCCTGTCGATTCGCTGTCGCTGCTACCCTTACTCGTTTCGAATCTCGTGTCTTCTTTGCAAGCTTTTTCAGGTGTCTCCACCTCTGACGAATGTATGTATTCTATGTCGTCGTCGGATATCGTGTTCTTGCTATTCTTCCTCTGCATAATGGGCGAAGAGCCCGCACAACTTATCACATCCACGCATTTGTCACCGTCGATGCATTCCGCTTGCTGCAACTGAGATATCTCCGAACTCTGGATATGCTCGATATCCTCGTCGGATTGTACCGAAGTGCCATCTTTGTTGCAACAAGGTGCATCGACGATGTGATACTCGCTGCAACTGAAATCGTCGGTCGAGTCTGATGGTGGTGATTTATACTTATCCATTTCTTTGATCAACACGTCCACGTTAAGAGTCGACTTGAAATCTTCCTTCTTGTCCGTTTCCTCCGTTATAGAATCCAGTTCTATGATCGATTCTACGTGTTTAATCGAACTTTTGCTTTCCATTGCTAGCTCGCCTGTCGTCGTTTCTTTACTATGAACCGTGGAAGACTTCGATCTACCTTTAATCTTTCCAGTTTCCTTCGACGATTCCCCGCCCTTGTACTCAGAATGTTTGCCTTTCGTATCTTCAATCTTCTCGCATCCCCTCTTCTTACCGCAACTACTGCTCCTCGAATCGCTGCAAGTATCCTCGATAACGATACTATCCTCGTGCTCCTTTAAAACGTATCTCTTAGTAGGCGTCTTAACGTCTGCTCGTTTCCCAGAACTACTCGTACCGTTCCTCCCCGATTTCTTCGCAACTTTTTCATGCTCGCCAACTCTTTTGCTCTCCGCCCTAGAATGCGTCGAGGCGGTCTTTCGTCCTTGGGCCGCCTTATTCTCCATTAATACGACGCTATCCTCGTCACAGCTGACCACGTATTGCGCCTCGGACACGTTTCTCTCGTGGGCATCTCTGTCTTCCCTCTTATTAAGTTTCTTGTACCAAGCGGTTTCCTTCGCCTGGGTCATGGGGCTGCTAGGGATCTCGCCTTGCTCCACGCAAAGATTCAATCCGGTCGGCACATCGCGGAAAGCTTCCACCTTTTCAAAATCGATGGTAGAATTTCCTGGATTCGTGATGGAAGCGATCTCGACGCATAAAGTTTTTCTCTCTTTCACTTCACAGATGTTCTCGTCCGGCACACTGTCGATCGCTGGCTCGCTAGCTGAACGCATTTCCGCGCAGATTTTGGTGAGATTACGAAGAGTTTGACTCTCCGGCTCGAAATCACCGAGAGAAGCCGGGCCCTCTTCGGCGCACACGCTCCTAGGTGGTTCAGGCATGTGGCTCTCCTCCGAGGAATCGAACTCCTGACTCGAGTTAATGTCCTCCTCATCGGCCGATACGGTAATCACGGTGCCCAGAGGGTTGACGACTTTAGTTACCGGTTGACCCACCCTCTCAAATACCGATCGCCTCCCTAGTAACAGAAAAAGCCATTGGCA
>NW_006263852.1:283287-296637 GCF_000469605.1 Apis dorsata | reverse complement strand
TTTTTTTTTTTTTTTTTTTAATCTTTTTCTTCTTTAGTTTCTTTTACGAGATGCATCGCCTACCTAATTAGATATAATTGTTCCCGATAACGGCAAAAAAGAAGGAGATTTCAAGTGATATATTCGAATAATTATATTCAAATGTTGCATCGTGAGGGAATACCAGAATTACAGAGGAAAAACATGAGAGAAATAGAGAGAAATAAATGTATGTATATATATGTGTATATATATATATATATATATATATATATATATTAATCGTGACTTCTAGTAATAAGGCTGATAATTGTATCTGAGTCGTCACACTGCACACCACAAAAACACAAACTTCACGTCGCAATATACGTATCGAAATAGAATGGTATGTTGTAAAGAGAACAAGTTCGAACAATTGCCTTCTTCGAACTAATAAGTGATTTTATTTTCGTTTCTTTTATTGGAATTTCAAAAGGAAAAAGATTCTTACAGGGTTAGTAGACTGATCGCAGCCTTTCAACTATTTACCTCGACTTAAAGGGTAGATGTTGATCAAATGTACTGCTGTTAGTGATTAGATGTAATATCATTAAAGGGGAGGGGGGGAAACGGAGATACCTGCCTCTGGCCAGTTCTGTATCCACACAAACTTACAATCTATCATCCGTCACCAAATGCAGAAAGCATGAGCATCATATCCGTATTTAAAAATACTTTTAAAAAATTCTAAAATACACTTTTAAATTCGAGTGATAAAATTCTAGAATAAAATTTTATATTTTCCAATTTATTTTTTTAAAAAAAAGAAAATTCGGGGGGGGGAGGAAAATTAAAATCAATTTATCCACGATTAACTTTACTAACTGCATTTAGCAAAAAGATTTTCACGATTATATAATAAGAACCGTAACTTTGAGAATGTATCGAAATCGCGTATCAGGTATTCAAGAATATGCACGTTTCCATTATTCAATTCATACGAAATGATTTATGTTAATCTTAAATATTGTCATAATATATATATATAAATTTCGCGAAGTATCGACAAATGGGATATATCGGGATTCGTATTCTTCTACTTCAAAGCAAAGCATCACACCTTTTATGATCACTTACCTGGTGCACGATGCGGAGCTATTGATGTTTCCAGCATAGCTTCAGCCAGATCTTCTCTCAATTGATTTTCACCACCAACACCCGCATTTTCACTATCTAAGGGATCACCATACGCCTCCATGAATCTTGGAGATTGTTCGTAACTACCTAAATACGAGAAATGCGAATTTTATCAAAAATTATTTTCTATTACATGTAATTTTGAAATAAAATATTCATAATAAAACATTAAATATTATTCTTTTTTATTTTTATTTGTAAATTATATTTTTAATTTTTAATAATGTGTATAAAAGAATTTATAATGAATGTTTGAGTATGAATAAATAAATTATAAATGTAAATATATAAAACTATAAATCTATAAATGTATATGTGAAAAAAGAAATATTCAAATTGAAAAATATCTTATTAAATTTCGATCTTCGATGAATTTCTCTCTCAAACATATCAACAACAAAATAAATATGAAAATAAAAATGATGAAAATTTAATATTTTTATGTATAAACTTACTTCCTGATCCATCGATAACGACAGGTACCAAAGATCTGGATGCAGCATGTGGCATATTGACTGGATTCGATCTTGCAGGACGAGATCCACCGGTTACGCCAATTTCAACAGCCTCAGCTTCGACAAGACTTACAGGAGCTCTACATTATAGATATATAATAGATTATATAAAATATATATTTAATAAATGTGTATATATATATATTTTATATTATATATTAAATATATGAAACTAACCCACTAGTTGCGTTGTAAGTCTTGAAAACAAACTGGGGGCCCATCCAAAGTCGTCTATGTGGGCCAGCGTGTGTTACAATTTCTACTTGACTTAACCAACGATCCTCTGCTAAATCACCATCTTGAATATCTTTTGATATAGTATTGATACTCAGTAAAGAGCTAGATGTTGGTAAAGGTGGCACAATCTCTAAAGAATTCGGAGATCTTAAAAGGGGCCATTGACCTTTAGCTTCAACTTCTAATTCTATCATCGTATCGTCGCATACTTTTTCTTTTGGTACACCTAAAATATATTATTATTAAATAATAATATTTAATGTATTAAAACTTATTAAAATTTGTCTTATATAAATTAATCTTATTTACCTGCAACTGGTTTAGGTTCTAAATCATATTGTATCATATTTCCATGACACGCCATAATGAATAAAGAATCAACTGCTCTTTTCATAACTTTCACAGTAGATTCTCTTTGTGCATACATCCAAGCTCTTGGAGGTGCAAAACAAGCACATATTTTTAATGGTAATGTTCCACTATCATCCGAATATAATCGTTGTCGTTGCTGCGGCCTACTACGTAATATAAGAATTAAATATATTTACAAAATGCAACAATAATAAACTCGATAAATAATAATTAATGATTACCTCTGTTGAGCTTGACTATTTACGTGATTTAACGACGATGGTTGTCGTATCTGTGCCAAGGGATGTAATACAGTTGGATGAGGGTATGGAGGAAGTCTTGGATTAGAGTATGGATAAATTGACAAAGGTAATTCTGTATGAGATACGGGAGAATGAGATCTAGTACCATCATCCATTAAACCTGCACTTCTATGAAATCTTGAAAGTCTATTTACAACATGAGGTGTGGAATGAGTTCGTATTCCTACTGGTCCACCATATGGTGCAACAGGAAAAACATGAGTAGTACCCCGCACAGTCGAAATTGCCGCCCAACGAGTATCACTCGAAAAAACCATATCCTGTTTTTTTACATAATATATATTTTCAATTTAAAATTATATATTTTCAATTTTTAAAATTATAGATATCAAATTTAATTTATATACCTGCACTTTCGCAGTAGTATCTCCGCGGTGCAGTATATATAAATGATGTACTGCTGCCAAAGTGGGACCACCTGGATGTGGTTGAATTCTAAATACATGAAAATCATGCCCTCTTTTGTCAGCGGTCATTAGCAACGCACCGCTTAAATCAAAAGTCATGGCAACGATTGCATCGCTATGGGCAGTAAAATGAGCAATGACAGTCTCTATATTCGCATCATCTAACTCTTTTTCCTCTTTTGCAGCTTGAAGATCTAATATCGTAATTACTCCTGGTTGGGTTACATCACTGCCCGTATTATTAATAACTACTGGTGATACTGAATTACCAGTTAAACTTGATGCAACTGTTTCTCCCAAACCACGCAAACCTTTTCCTAAAGACTTTGCTGCGTACAGAACAGTTGCTGTATAACTTTGAACTCCTTCACCTTCACAACCACCACTACTTCTTTTTACAGGTAATAATTTTTTTTCACTAAAAATATTTTTTATTAAAACAAAACATAATAAACATAATTTTAATATCTTATTATTTTCAAGATTGTTACCTGTAAGCAAGCCAGCGCGATCCTAATGCAATAGGATTTGGATTTGGACCAGGACTGGCATAACAGGTAGTAACTGTTAATACATCTTCCAATGTTCGAGCATCGAACACCGCGATTTTCTCTAAAAACGTTACGACTATAGATCGTTTATTTGCCAAAATGTCACAAACAGGATTTTTAAATTTAATGCTTTTTGTTTGTTCCCCAGTTTTCAATGAAATAAAACTAATGTTGCAAAATTGTGGGCCAGGTCCAGCTGAATCGCATATTGCTACCATGGGTCGTTTCAATTCAAATAAATCAACATGTTCATCATCAGTCTTTGGATTTGGTAAAATTCTTAAAGTGCGAACAACTCCTTGTCGCCATGATAAAACTTCAGTTGCTTCTCCTGTTGCTGCTATCAACCATACCTATATTCAATAAAAAATATTAAATAATACTTCACATATATTTTTATACTTAACATAATTAATATGACATTACAATATAAGATAACATTATGCTCTATGTATTTATATGAGATTTGTAAACAAAAAATTGAAATCTTAGATATTCTTCAACTTAAATATATAAATTCTTTTATATCATCAAACTTCAAATATCATATTATTATCTCTGCAAACTACATGTACCTTGTTATTTTGATAATGAATGTGCTTGTTTACATATTATGCCTCCTAGATAAAATAAGATTCAAGTCATTCATAAACACAGACACAGTTTTAGCTACTATGAGAACAGTGTTCTATAATTAAAAATAATATGATAAATCTATAAAATCTTTTCACATTTAATATCTAATACATATACTTAAATTGAAAATAACTATCTAACATACTATATTTATATATATTTATATATATTCTTTTAAGTTTATTTTTTTACAAAATTATTTAAGTTACAAATAATTTTTATAAAAAACAGAAAAAAATTATGAAATTATCTTAATACACAAAAGTTTTTCAATGCACAAGTAATATAACTACTTAATGAAAAAAAAATAATTAAACAAGATCAAACCTGAACTCCAGTTGTATAACCAAGCACCAATAATAAAGGTGGTGTATTAGAGCCTTCATTGTAATCTGGATACAAGGCAGGATCATTAATGTCTGCATACTCAAACCGTGCCCATGAAATAGACTCTTTGTTTTCAGAATTTGGTGTGCCCGTATAAGCCTATATTAAACAATATAATAAAAAACTTTAATAATTAATATAAAAAGTTATCAGAAGAACATTTTAATATACCAACCTGTGGAACAATATCATTAATTATTCCTGCAACACTATCTATAATTGAACGATCAACTATTGGCTGAGGTGACACAATTTGAACTCCTTTATGCACACCACGCCTTGGAGAGTCTGCAGACATTTTTTCTTCCCAAACAAAATATTTTTACCTATAAATAATGAATAATATTATTTATACATTATTATTTTTGTTAATTTATATTTTGATTTACATAATTTATATAATTTACATAATTTATATTTTGATCAAACAAAATTTCTAAAAATTCTTATTCTAGAAATTTTTTCTTCTTTTTTTAATAATTAAATAATACTAAAAATTTATATATTTTGATTATATAAACATTTTTATATATTTGTTATATTCGTTAATATAAAAATATAATAACAAATATGCAAATAAATAAATGTACTGTTTTTATTATAATAACTTTATATTAATTTAAATAATATAAATTCGCAATATATCATTATCTAAAAAAATATTATTTAAAATAATATTACTTAAAAATAATTTAAAATAAATACATGTTATAAATATATGTAAATCAAAATAATATATTAATATAAAATAGATATTTTTCAAGCAATGATTAATAAAAAAAAAATACAGTATAAAAAAATACACTATAAAAAAATCTGTATATATTACATATTAGAAATTAATTTACAAATATAGTATCAAATATATATAAAATATATATTTTTATTAATAATAATACAACAAAAAATCAAGTAAAAAAAAAATTAATAATTAATTGTAGTATCATTATTTATACAACGAAATTTACGAAATATTATCTGTATATCTGATAATACGAAAATGAGTAATAGAAAAGTAGTGGGAGAATCTATTTTGCCTGTTAAAGAATATTACACAATCCACTACAGCTGTTCGTCGTATACATTTAGGGACAATTAATAAAAAGCAAACACAAATATCAAAACGAAAATAAAACAAAAATCTAAATGATTATCATCAGAATGATATAAATATATTAAAAATGAAATATATAAATTAACATTTTGATATATTAAAACAGCGACCCTGACATTTCGTCGAACAAAGGGGTAGAAGGCAGTTTTTCCACAACAAAACTAACACTTCTCTCTGACGTTGTTATTATTTATCTTATGAAAAAATATCTACGTTTTAATAGTTTTTTTAATTAACAGAAAACATAATCTTCAATTTACCTCGCCATAAAATTGTATTTTCATACTGGGAAGCTCGCCATCTCTGAGACGACCTTCTACTGCGTCATTCTATGAGTGACTGATACAACTACAACACAACCAGAAAATAGTGATGTCACCCCGCCCGCGAAACGTCAATCTTTATGTTGGAAATATTTAAGCGCGTCGGTAGTATTCTTTTTTACGATAGATTGTATAATCTGTTGGTTATTTCGACGCGCCGACGGGGATGTTCCGAAAGATCGTTCGTTAAAAGGTATCACGTATCATAACTACGGCAACGGTCTGTTTCGTAGGAAATACGAAAACAATAATCAGCTGATTCAGATAAGGAAATGGTAGGAAAGGAGGGGAGAGCAAAAGAAAAGTGAAAAACGAACTCTGGCATTTATGTTTAAAACATATGTTAATGACATAATCAAAATTAAAATTAAATTTTATTTGTATTGTTGATGTTAAATGTGTTTGTAAAGTGTGTTTGTAAATTGATGATTATATGATTAATTAACCTTTCATTTTAATGAGTTAAAGTTATAAAACTAAATAGCCCTAAATTGATTTTAAAATTTTTATATATTTTTCTTTATTTTTATTTTTATATAAAATATAAATTATAAGAATTCATTTAACATAATGAAATATTGAAAGAATTATTATATGTTTAACAAATAAATTAAACATAATGTAAAATAAAAATAATTTTATTTATTATTATATTGGTAGCACTGTATTGTGTTTTAACCGTAGTTTTAACGTATTCGAGAAATTACGATGTTATAATATTTAAATGTGATAAAATGAATCTTGATGAGTTTTTTCCTTAATATATATTTTAAAGTTTTAATTAAATATTTCACAATATTACAAAATATAATATTATTATTAATAAAAAACATATTATAAACTTATATACATTTTAGACAAAAAACTTTCATTAAAAGGAATTATAAATATAATTATATCAATCAATGTATTGTTTCCAACAAAGTGTATTCATTATTGTTATGAAAATTGCCATAAAAATATAATGATGTGTTCGTAAATTTCAACCACTAGTAACGTCATCTACAATCGAACTGCAATATTATTTAAATTGGCATGTAAGTAACGTCAAATTTTTTTTATTTAAAAAATAATAAAAATCTTACATATAATCAAATATATATTTAGATAAAATATTTTTTTTGTATATATTTAATGTGACAAGAATTATATAAAATATAAAATTAACGAATAATATTTAAATAGATCTCACTAAATTTATTTAAAAAATTTTCTAAATATATAAATATTATAAATTTAAATGCTTAAAAATTTATTATTTCTAATTATAAATTTTTATTTAAAAAAATATTATACAATTTCAATAATATTTGCAATAAATTAAACTTATTTAAAATAATTTATATTTATAATTTATGATTTACAAAAAGTAAATATTATTTCTAAAGTATTTATAATATAAACATATTTCGAACTATTTTATAATTATGATAGAAGTAAGTAGAAGTAAATTTAATAAGCATGAATATTCTTCTTGTTTTATATACAAATATAATAAAATATTAAAACTTAAAATCAATGTAATAATTTTTAAAAGAAATGTATTTTAATGATGTATATTATAATTAATATAATAATAATAATTTACATTATTAATATATTATTAACTATTATTAATTATTAAATTAAATTATTACTAACAATAATATATATTTGCTGCTTGATAAATAAAATATAATCATTAATCATTAATCATTATTAAAATAAAATATCAAATCAAATGAAAAAAAATTAAATATATTGTACTTAAAATAATAAAATATATGATAATAATTAATTTAAATATCGAAAAAAATTATTTTTTTTATTATAATTATATTTTTGCAACAAAATGAAAAAAATTTAATTTTTGTTGTCATAAAATTATATAGAATCAATCAAATAGTCTCGTAATATATATAAAATATGTTATGTTATACATATTCATCTACCTATTATTGAAACAAAAAGAGAAAAATTGTTTCAATTGTTCCATAATCGATTTAATTTATATATAATATAACGATTAAATTTATATCTTTTGACAGAAGCATTAATGTAAGAAAAGTTATCGTTCAACTATTCATGCTGTTCGATAAATCATACTACTTTATGAAACATAATACCAATATATGTTGCTATAATTACAGAATTCAGTATAAGATTAATATTTCATGTCAATACATAGGAAATTCCTACCATGAAATCCTTGATTCTTTAGCGCATTGTAATTATCTGTGCGTGTATTTGTGTAGCGGGAAACTAACTTAATCGGTAGAGTTTGCGTGTCCTCCATGTCACCGATGTCCCCGTACAATAAATCGGAAGACAATGGTTTTCCGACTTCGAAATATACGAAATATTTTCAGTCTTTCTTTGAACTTCGTTTGAAATAGATCAAGCAGATTATAATTGAATTTTAATATCAAAAAATAAAATATTAAATTGAATTTTAAATTGAAATTTGACATATACATATCATAGAAACATGATGAGACGAAAAAAGGTATATTACGTTTTCATTCGAACTTATATCTCTGTTTTTTTAATCATTTTTAATTATTATTATGAATTACAATTAATTTTTTAATCTTTTAACTGAATTAAATTAATTATATTATGTTAATAGATTATATTATAATTATTTAAATTTTAAGTTTTTAAGTTTTCCACATAATTTTGTTTAAATTATTCTAAAATTACTTTCTTTATTTTTGAAATTTTATGATAAACTTGATAACTTATTTTGCATATTAAAAATTTCAATAATTAATTTTTTAGGGTGGTTTAAGTTCTACAAGAAAAATGGCTAAAAAAACAACACCAACGGCATTACAAACTGAAATTTCTAACAACGAAGAATGGGAGAAACTTCTTACAAAAACAGGTTTAATAGGTAAATATAAATATCTATTTAAAATTAGAATTTTTTCCTTTTCTTAAAATTTTTGAAACTTTATATATAAAATTTTTAATAATCTTTTTTAGTGGTTGATATATATTCAGAATGGAGTGGGCCTTGCACAGGAATGATAAGCACTCTCAAAAAAATTAAAATGGAAATTGGAGGAGATGCCTTAAGTTATGCCACGGTAATTTCTAATTGTAAGTTATTAATTTATAAGTAAAAATAAATAATTATTATTATATATTATTACAAATCTAGGCAAAATGTGATTATATTACGGACTTAGAGCGTTTTCAAGGAAAAAGTGAGCCAACGTGGATGTTCATACGCGTAAGTTTAATGTATAATTGATTAGAGAACATATATTATTAAAATAACTTTTGTAGAATGGTCGGATGATAAATCTTGTATTTGGTGCTCAATGCCCACAGTTATTAAAAGTATTAACGACGGAATTGCAACGAGTACAAAGTGGCGAAGAACACGAGTATAATTATATATTTAATTAAAGTGCACTATTATTTACATAAAAAATAAGAATGAATAATTTAATTTTTAATAACAAAAGAAATTATATTCTTATTTAAAAAGAAATTATTTAATAATACATATATTAAAACGATATAATATTCACTTCTTTGATGTACACATATAGGTTTTCCTTAGATATATCGGAAAGAAGTCCAGAAGAAATAAAACGATTAAAAATTATTGAAGAAACTAGAATAGCTAAAGAAGCTGCAAAAAAATCACGAAAAGGTTTTATAAGATAATTATTTATAAAAAATATATATTTATAAAAAATATATGGCATATTACTGTAAAAATTATCTCGCACAATTTAAATAAAATACACTATTTATATTATTTATATTATGATTTCTACTTAAATTTTTTTATTTAGAACTTAATTTCTAATTTTTTTATTTATTTTAAAATCTATTAATTTTAAATTAATTTTTATAGATACATAGAAATATAATTTATAGATATATAGATCATAGAAATACACAATAGTTTGTTATATATGTTTTATTAAAATAATTAAAATTTAATAAATAAATGGATATATTTATTTACTGAATTCATGGTAATAACACTAATGATATATGATATTTTCGCATATATTTAATAGAAGCTGAAGCAAAAGCACGATATGAAGCCGAAATGCTGCATTTAACCACTGTTCTGAGCAATGAAACTTGCCTTTTACTTTATCCATGGGTTTTTAAGGATGAAGAAGGTCGTAAGAGAGATAAAAAATTAAGTCCACCATATATAGAATTAGTTGAAGAAATATTATTAGGAAATTACACTATCGAACAAGAAATTCGAAAACGTCTTAATGATGATATTCTGGCTACGATATTTAATGAAGTAATATATCAATATATTATTAAAAAAATTTTTATTACAAATGAATGATATAAAAAGTTATATAAATAATATTCAAAATTAAATAATTTTACAGTCTGATTACATATTATCGCCAAATGCTAAACAACTGCTTTTAGATGGAAAATGTATGTTCATGCGATTAAAAATTAACGAAACGAAATCAGAAATTGATATTCATAAATATTTATTGAATCTTTTATTTGGAAAACCGGAATTACCCAATAAGGAAACTATTGTTAGCGAAGAATAGTACGTGAATATATACAATAGCTAAATAAAATTATTATTTATTTAAATGCTTATGCTTATTAATATATTTCATAATAAAATTTTAAAATTGACATCAATTCTAATTTAAAAAGATTAATTAATTTTCCTTTGTTTATAGTTACGCTGGTCGACATCGTCCTGCTTATATAACAAACGAAAATGAAAATGAAATTTTTCCAATTGTATGGACACCACCAAACTGTCAAAATAAAACAATTATTTTTCGCACAATTTTTCCTACTTATATTATCAATACATATCCCGTAAGTTTTAAATTTTAATATTTATAAAATAAATATTATGCATTACATGAAATTCAAAATAAATTATATTTAAAATTCAAAGTATGAAGATAAAACTGCAAAGGTACCTATAATAGTATTCAAATATGACTATACAAGAAAGAACGAGCTAAAAGTGGTTTTACAAGAATTTGAAGATGAAGTAGTTAATTTTGGCATTTTTGAATCTGATAAACCACCAGAAGCAAAACTTATAGCAAAGAGTATTATAGATTTTGAATTGAATACGAAAGAAAGAACAGGGTATTAAGAAAATATTAGAAAAATATTTTTTAAAAAATATATATGTTGATATTATTAAGGATAAAAATATGAATTTAATTTTTAGATATGAAACATTTGTATGTGTCGTAAAAAAAGTAGGATGTGAAGCATTTTTAGGATTTGCTGGCATTGGACCCTATCATGTAAGTGAAAATCCAGAAAAAGGTACAGAGGAATCAAAGTTATATTTTCCGAATGTTATTCATTCTGAAGAAATACAATCAGATGATGAAGAAAAACCGGAAGAATTAGAAAATCCAGAAAACAAAAATGAGATAACATGAAATTCAATTGTTCTTGTTATTATATTTAAATTTATATATATATATATATATATGAGCAATGTTATATTTAATATAATTTAATATTATAATGATTTTCAACTTTGTAGTTAATAAAAAGTGAAGGAATTAATAATATATAAAGACGTTATTAAGAAGCCAACATTTATTTTCCAGCCACCTCAACTTAGTATATAAAAAAATGAAATAGACAAAATGCCTAAATATTATAAATCATGTTAAGGCTATGGTACAATAAATGATGGCAAATAAACAAAATTTATTTCTTATAACCACAGCTTCGCCTACGTCCTCTTGCTCTTTCAAACTTTCGACCTTTAGAGCGTACTAATGGTTTTGTATGAGAATGTGGTACACCAGGTGCAGGTCCAAAATGTTTCACTGCTTCGCGAGCTTTACGACGGCCTTGCATTAAAACTGTTCGTTTTCCTGTAGGTGCACGTAATGCTAATTGATCAAAACTAATCAATTCACCTCCAGCTTTTAATATACGAGCTCTAGCTCTTTCAGTAATACGTAAAGCACAAACCTATAAAAAAATTAATAATAAATTTTATTTCTCAAGTTATTGAAATACTTTATTTTAATTATTAATTTGTTATTTTATATAATAATTTGAAAATAAAAATTGTTATTATTACTTACTGTAAGTTTAGGAATTTCAAAAATCCTAGCATCATCTGTTACTGTGCCAACAATTACAGCAATAGCATTTTCTCGTCCAGGTTTTTTCATAAACCTAACTATACGTGCAAGAGATATTGGAGGACGATGTATCTTGCTCATAAAAAGTCTCTTGAGGATGATTTTATTAAACTTAGAATTTGTACGTCTAGCCAGAAAACGGTAAAGCTATAACAAAATTAAAAAATATATTAATATAATTATATTAATAATTTTCATTAAATAATCACAAAAATTTTATTTTTTTATTATAAATAAAAAAAAGAATTAAAATAAAAATGATAAAAAACATATGAATAAATAAAAAATTTTGATAAATTAAAAAAGAAATATAAAATTGATAAATTTTTCATATTAAATAATATAATTTCTTAACATGAAAGTTTTACAAATTTTTAATATTGTATTGTATCAACTAGTATAATCGTCTTTTATATAGAATATAAAGACGGAATAGGAAAGTTGACTGAATTTTTTCTAGCGAACATCAAAATTGGTTCAGTCTATAAGAGAACTGACACAGAGTGCAGTTCGCAAAATAACTTTATTTGCGAATCTTTTTTAAAATCTTTTTTTTAAAATCTCACGTGTTTATGACAACAATAATTTCAATTAAAATATATAATCTATTTATAATGCAAGTCAGAATTTAAAATTATTTTTTGAGAAAAAATAAAGATAAAAATAATTTAAAATTAAAAATATAGTACAAAAGAAGTATTTAAAAATTTAATTATTAAAATACTCACTTTAACGAGAAGTCGCAAGTAGACATCTTGCGATTTAGGTTCTGTACGCCGAACCTTCCTATCGTGTTTATGGTTTATATCAATACCCTGTAAAGGAAATAATTTTTGTTAATTTTTTTTTAACATTTTTAAAATTTGATTAAAAATTTCATTCATTTTAATTGACACAGATGGACCAAATCTCTATTGATTTTATAAATATATCGATGCTATTGAAACATCCTACCATTTTGATAAACCGGAAAAGAAACGGCCGACCATATATGCAGGTTAGATAGAGATTTATAGAAACGGATATAAAAGAGGGCGCTATCAATGAATAAAGTTGATACAAAATGAATACAAATTATATAAAAACTACATTTTGATCAAGTTAAATATATAAATTTATTTTAAATTATATTGCATTTATATATAGCAATATAATATGTTGCTATGCAGAATTAAATTTAATGATAAAAATTATTTTTATTCATTACATAGATTTTGATTGAC